>NC_059485.1:17695051-17968566 GCF_018139145.2 Gymnogyps californianus
GGTACACAGAGGCTGAGCTGTCGGTGAGGGACCAGCCAGGCTGTGGCAGGGCTCCGTGGGGCTCCATGGGGCTCGGCAGGGCTCCATGGGGCTCCGTGGGGCTTGGCAGGGCTCCGTGGGGCTCCGTGGGGCTCGGTAGGGCTCCGTGGGGCTCAGCAGCTTGTTTTGCAGCTGCCAGGCTGCAGACCGGCACATCGGTCACACACAGATTGAATAATAGTAACACCAATAGCACCAGTGAGTGTTTGCATCGAGCTCGTGGTCTTCAAAGCACTTAGAGAATATTAATAACTAATTAAGATTAGCGAGATGAAAGGAGCTGGATCAAACATGTTTATCACCTAGCTTGATCCCAAACCATGCGATGAGCCCACGGCTCCCCAAGGGACCACAAATGCCCCCCGGGATTTCTGCTCGGAAAGGAAATATCCTGGCTTGTGCCACGGGGGATGTGCTCGGACAGGGCGGGAGGCGGGGAAATGACCTGAAAAGCCCAAAATATTTCTAGCAAGCCCAATCCCCTCCAAATTCAGCGAGAAGGTCACTCTTCCCTTCGCCATCACTTAGTCCCCCCTGGCAGAGTGGGAGCCAAGGGGCCGTGCCCCGCACAGCATGTGGGTCGGGGTGCCACGGCCGCCCGCAGCCTGTCACGCTCCGGTGACATGAGCTAAAACCTCCCTTAAGATGCTGGCAGGGATGCTGGGAAGGAGCAGGCGGGGAGGGAAGGAGGGAGAGCGACGCGGGAGCGGAGCACGCCGGGAGCCGCAGTGCCAGCGGAGGGGACGCGCTCAGCCCAGGGAGCTGCCGGCGGCGTCTCCCAGATGCTTTTGGATGTTTCCCCCCCATAGCATCCACCGAGCCCCGAAACCTCCTGCCCTGCCCCTGCGGTTAGGCCAGCCTCACCACTTGGCACAGGCACCGGCACGACCTTCGCTGCCCGCTGCCCGTCCCGTGCGGCCAGGGCTGCTCGCCCGGCACCCCTCCGCATCGCCAGCCCGGGATGCATGATCCATGTTGGGGGAGCTGGGTGCCGCCTCGGTCCCTGGGGACAGCACCCAGCCAGGGGGATTTCAAGGGGAAAGGGGGCCGGTGGGAGCTGGTTCCTGGAGCACTGGGGCCGGGGGGTTAAGTGCCCCCCACCTCGGTGGTGCCCCCCAAGCGGCGTGCTGCCATCCCCTGTCGTGGTTGCCGGGATGAGATTCCCAGCGGCTGCTCTCAAGGTCAGGGAGGAGACGCAGCCCAGGCGCCGTGGGGCACAATCTGCAGCTCAGCTGCGTGGTGGGGACACGCCGAGCCGCTGCCGGTGGCCATCGGGGTGCTGCCTCCCCTCCCGCAGCCCCCCCAGGTCCCGTCCTGTGCTCCTGGGGGGTAAAGGATGGACCCAAGCCAGCCGGGCAGGGGGCACAGCGTCCTGCGTGCTGGCCCCCCCAGCACAGACTGGGTCAGGACCTGCAGCACCATCTGCGTGTGGCCTCTTGCACGGAGCTTGGACCTGGTGTTGACTCTGGAGCATAATGATGACTATTCAGCTACCGGGTTGAAAGGAAACAGAACGGTTTTCTTTTGAATGGGTTTCTTCTGAAAAGCAGCAGCACGGGTTTCTTCATGGGGGAGGTGGGATTTGGGGGTGTAGCGGGGTCACGGCACTGTCCCACTCCCACCCCCCACCTGGGTCTGAAGCCGCAGACGCCGGCTGAATCGCTGCCTGGGGCCGCGGCACAGCTGTGCCCGCAGCTCCCGCTTGCAGCATTTCCCAGTCCCATCACCAACCGGGGCCAAAGCAGCAAGCGGGACTGAACTGGGAGCACAGGGAGAGTCCATGGGGCCTGCCCCGGCACCCTGGCACCCCGGCCAGCCTGGCACCCTCCGGCACCGCACACCCGCCGGCCGCCTCCACTCGCAGCCCGTTCTCCTGGCACCATCTAGCGAGGCTGCAGGGACAGGCACGCTGCCTCCGGCACCCACGTGCGTGGGCCCACGCGCTCCCTCCGGCTCAGGGTGACAGGCCCAGGGCCAGGCGGTGGGTCGGTGGCAGAGCGGGGAGCACCCGGTGGGTCCCGCTGCGGCACTCCCCCCCCCCCCTCCCTGCCCGGGGGAGCCCACCCCGGTAGCTGCTGTGCCGGCGGTGGCAGGCGATGACAGCCCTGTCCCCACGGGCTGGAGGCAGGCCCAGGAAAAGGCTGGCGGGGACAAGCTGGTGACAACTAGGGGAGTGTTCGGGGACGGGGAACCTGACCCAGCGCAGCCCACCTTGAAGCAGGGCAGGACGGGGAGAAGTCTCTGGGGACAAGCCACGGGTGTCCACCCCTCGCCGTCCCCCCACGGAGGGAGGGGTGGTCCCGTGGCCACCACGCAGGACCTCGGGCCACCACACTGCCACTCCAGGCGCTCCCCTCCCTGGCTGGGAACGCCAAACTCGTGTCGCCTGTGGCTCAGCACAGGCTGGAGGCAGCCGGTTGGCTCCAACCCCGGGTCGGGCTGCGAGACGGGAGCCCCGGGGATGCTCCGCGCCCCTCTCCAGCCAGCAGCACCCATACCCAAGGTCCCTCTCCCATCCCTGGTCCACTGGGGTCCCCCCCCACCTCCCGGTGCCTTCCCAGCCAGTGCCGAGCTTGTGGGAGACTCAAGGAATCAAGACTCAAAAAAAGTGATTTACACCAAAACAAATCCTACGGCTTCTTGCACACCAGGAGGAAGGACAGACTGCCCGGACTGGCACGCGCCCACAGCCCAGCCGATAGCCCTGCCTGGCCACCAGCCCGGCATCGCCGCCCCCCCGGCCCTCGCCGTGGGCAGCCAGTGCTTGTGGGTGCTCCTGGCCGCGGCAGGGCAGGAGCTTTGCTCTGGGGATGGCGGCGCGGGACAGGAGCCGGCAGTGGCTCGGTGCCACAGAGGAGCAGTTGGGCACAACATGTGCCGGCGTTCACACCTCGCATCCCTGCCGGCTGCCTGGCTAATTCCGGCACCAGCACATTCGCCTTGGCTGCTGCTCAGCAGCGTGGATGGGAGAGGAGCTTTCGGGGAGGGGGGGAGGCGAGTGCTGGTGCCGCTGCCAAGAGGGCCAGGAGCCTCGTGGCCCTCTCTGGGGACCCCCCAACTGCCCTGGCCCCCTGACTCCCCAGCCAGCCCGTGCCCCAGGGGAGGCAGCAAGGCTCTGGGAGTGGAGTCCGGCCAGGGACCCCGTTCAGGTGAGCAGGAGTGGGCGGGATGGCTCCGGGATGCCGTGGGTTTGCACACCACTGCCAACAGCCCCGCTCCCGTGGGCACACCGGCACCACTCGGCATGGCACGGCACGGGACGCCCACCCCGTGCCCCGGAGAGCTGCTGCCAGGGAAGCACATGCCGGATGTGCGCACGTGCTGTGCACACAGCCTCTCCCCGGCATGGCACGGCACGGCACGGCACGGCATGGCACAGCACAGCATGGCACAGCGCCGGGCCCCAGTCTCCTCCAGGCAGGAGAGGATGCGCCTGCTCCAAGGGAAACTTCGGCACGGCTAAGGCAGGCAGCTCTCATGCCAGGCATCGTCCCCCAGCCCGGCTCGGTGCTGTGCTCCCATGCCTCTCATGGGCTCGTGGCGTGTCCCCGCCAGCAGCGTGCCACCCGGCCGGGCACCGCGGCACTGACCTGTGCAGGTGCAGGGGCTGCAGCTCCTCTTTCTGGAAGCAGACGAAGCAGAAGGAATCCATTGCTTGGCTCCGGCGGCCACCGTGCTGGGGCGAGTGGGACCACAGGCCAGGCAGTGCGGAGGGGTGTTGGCATCTTCCTCCCCCTCGCCAGTGCCGCCGGTGGCCTCACGCTCGCCCGCCTGGGGCCATGGTGTTGGAGACCCCTTCACACAGCCGGGCTGAATGCCGGGGCTGGCTGCTCACCGCGCACGGAGGCAGCGCCGGGCTGTGCCGTGTCCTGCGTCACCCTCGCTCCAGGGCCAGTGATGCCCAATGCCACCCCGGCACCCATCGCGCAGCCCAGCTGGAGGCAGCACCGGTCCTCAGGGGGTGTGGACAGGGACCTGGGGTGGCATCACCCGGGCCGAGGGGTCTGGTAGGGCAGGACGAGGCCCTGGCCAAGCCCTGCGGTGCTTCAGAGGCCGGGGGAAGCGGCTGCCCCTCTCTGGCGCCCAGCACCCATGTGGCACCGGACGGTGGCAAGCGCAGAGGACGGTGCCCGCGGCGCTGCCAGGGAAAGTGTCCCCTGCGTAGGGGCTTGCAGCAGGTGGGGTCCGGCAGGGTCTGGCAGGATCCGGCAGGGTCTGGCAGGGTCTGGCAGGCAGGCGGCCGGGGCCGGGAGCCCCGCGCGCTCACGGAGGAAAGTTGTGTCGTCGGCGAGCTGCGGCTCCACGGGGCTCGTCTCACCGGCAGAGCAGCCGCTCGCTCTGACAGCTAAACCAGTGTGCGAGTATTAATAGCTCCAGATTCATGCGGCGAGGCTGGGAAGTTAACTCTTTGGCTGCCACCGCCGGCCCTGCCCTGGCTCCAGCCGCCCTCTCCCGGCTCCAGGCTGCTGCCTCGGGGCTTGGCAGCGCCGCAGCTGAGACCTGGCAAACTCAGCCCGCCCACCCGGTGCACCAGGTGTCACCGAGAAACCCGTACTCTGTGTCCCTGCCCCACTACGTGTGTCCCTGTTCCACAAGTCGTGTCCCTGCCCCACGAGTGGCATCTTTGCCCCACGATGGGTGCCCCAGCCCCAAAAGGGGTGGCTCTGCACCATCGGTGCAAGCCAGGGCAGCCACGCCAGCAGTGTCCGGCTACTCCCCGGGGGACAAGCCGGGCCACCTCGGGGGCAGCGTGCTGGGTCAGGAGCCCCCCTCGCCCACGTGGCCTCATGCCCTCGCCGAGCAGCTCTGGAGTCTCACTGTTCCCCGTCTGTTGGGACCAGCTCAGGGGCCGGCACGTGCCCCCCAGGTCCCTGAGACGGAGAGCAGTGCCAGTCCCTCTCCCCAGCCCACATCCAGCGCCCTGGGGCAGAAGCAAAGGCCACGTCCTTGGGAGGCAGCGGCGAGAGGACACGGAGAGGCTTCCCCAGCCTGGCCATGGGCTTCGTCATCTCTCGCCGTGAATTATTCAGTGCGTGGCTCTGCTTGCAGCACATCTGCTCCAGCCACACCCCCTCTAATGGCAAAAATCGATGGCTTTTTAATTTCTCATGGCCAGAAAGCTCCCGGCCGTGCTGCTCGCCGGTCCTGTCCTCGCTGCACAGCTGCCCCAGGAGAGAGGGGGGACCCAGCCTGGAGGGTGGTTTATCCCAAACTCATTTCCATCATCTTCTTCCATGCATCTAGAAGGCTGCTGGGCTAAACGGTGCCACACGTGAAGCTGCGAGGTGCCCGCACTTCACAGCTCTGATGGGGTTCAGCCACCCCACGCTGGTCCCGATCCGGGACGGGGGCCAGGGCTCAGCGGAGACCCCCAGCCCCATGGCTAAGTCCTCAGACCTGCCTCCAGCGGACCTGCCTCCAGCGCCCGCGGCCGGCTGGGATGGGGCAGACATGTCCCCCGTGGGGAGGAAGCCCGGCTGCCTGTGCTCTTGCCACGGTTGTGAGTGGGCTTAGGCGGGGGGCTGGCTGGAGTCGGCGTACGTGTGTGCGTGCGCACGGCTGCGCTCAGCGTATATGCACGCGCACGGCTGAGCTCAGCGTACACGCGTGTGCACAGCCGCGCTGGGCGAGCGCATGTTGCCCAAGGCCAGGAGCGGCGGGAGCTTCGTGATTCAGAGCAGGGCTCGTCCTTGAGCCATCCACTTCCATCAGCTATTTCAAGCCTGAGCATTTCTCCTGCCGTTAAGCCGAGTCCGTTACCCCAAGGCGCTTCAAGGACTTGTGTTCTCCTTGGATCTGCCCATGGCGAGCGGAGCTCACCCCGCGGGGCGCTCGCTGGAGACCCACGGCAAGGAGGGGCTGGGGGACGGTTTGTGCCGCACGGTGGGGAGAGCAGGTCCCTTTTGCACGCTCCGTGGGGCGGTTTGCACCAAGGGAGCCGTAGGGCAGCGAAAAAACCCTGGAGAGCGGCAGCCGTGGGCTGTGCCTGCAAGCAGAGCTTGCCGTTTACTGGTTTCCTGCCTACACTGGGCGTTTCGCGAGGGCTGGGGGCATCGGCAGGGGCACGGGGTGAAGCTGGTGAGCGGTCAGGGTCCGGGACTGCTCCTGCAGGGCACGGGGAATTGCAGGGCCGGGCAACAGGATGGTTGCCCATCACCCAGAGGTGATGTGGGAGCAGGCAGGGCTGCAGGCAGCATTGCCTGTGGGCTGGCCATGCTGTGGGCGCTCGCCATGCTGCGGGCGCTGGCCTGGCTGCCCTTGCTGGCTGGGCTGACGGGGGGTTGGTGCCATCTTGTCACCCCCTGCCAACGTGGGGAGCTGGCAGGGACGTCTGTCCAGGACACTGGGGCTGTGCAGCGTGTTTGCAGTGATGCTGCTGCCATGCTGGTCCTTGGGAGGTGGGAGAAGCAGCAGCATCCCGCAGGCATCCGGCACCGGGGGAGCCCGTCTCCTGCCCGTGGGATGCAGGCAGGTACCCCCACCACAGCCAGACTCCCACGGTCCCCCAGGCCCCTTGGGTAGGGCGCCGGGGCCCTGGCACCCACCCAGGCACCCACTCACCAGGAACACGCTGCAAGGAGCAACAAAAAATGTTAAAATTTAATGTCTCGGCTAATGGGCCGAGCGGAGAGGAGCAGAAACCCGGAGAAAAAGGTCTGCTCTCCCACGGAAGGGAAAAGGCGAGCGTGCCCAGCCCCGGGGAGCCGCTAATGACTTCTGGCTTCGCAGCCCCCTCCACCCCATGCTTCCTGGAAGAAGGGGAGACCTTGCCGGTCCGCGGCGGTGCCTGGCTGATGGGACCTTGCTCCCCCTCGCTGCACCCAGCTCAATAAAAACCCATTAGCTGCCTTGCAGCGCCCACCAAAGTGTGGGACCGAGAGGCCGGTCACGAATCCATGTGGCTCCTGGTGGATGCCCCACAGGAGCTCGTGGTGGGCGATGGACCCCTCGGGGTGGGACCTTGCCCATGGGAGCCCAAGCTCCACCGTTCTCCTCCGCCACCACCTGCAGCTCTGCCGGTCCCCTCCCAAAATCGTGGGAGGCTGAGAACAGGGAGAGGCACAGAAGGGCAGGTCGGGACATCTTGTTGCATTGCCTGGGTGTTTTTTTGAGGTCTAGGAAGAAGGTAGGGACACACTCTGAACTTCGTGTAGGTTTAAAAAAAGCCACAGCCCGAAACGAGTCCTTTCTCCCTTGCCTGTAACAGAAGTGAAGTCTCTTATCGGAGAAAGCGAGCTGCCTTGGCTGCCTGCTGCCCCTCTCCCACCCTGCTCCTCTGGGTCTGAGGGTGCTGGAAGGGGTCATTTGGACACTGGGATGAATTCCCAGAGCTCCCTTTCAAATACACACGAAACGCCGACCTGCAAGGCCTGTCTGAAGCACGGTCTTGCCTGCGCTCTCCCCATGCCTGCTTAGTTGGGGACCTCCTGTCGTGTCTCAGTGCCCTGGCCCCATGGGCTTGTTTCGTCCCAGCCTAGAAGCAGCTGCCCTTCAATGGGAATTGGGAAGCCATTCCCAGTGATATAATCAGTGTGCCAAAAACACAGCACCAGAGAACCCACATCGTCCCAGATGAATCCCAATGGGGTGCGGAGCAGAGCAGGAGTGGAGGCAGGAGGGCCTGGCCAGGAGCCACAGTGGCCACAAAACACCCTTGCCCACCACAGCCACGCTGGCTGGGGCGGATGGTCCCAACCAGGCTGCCCAGCACAGGGATGCGGGACGGTGCGGGATGAGAGCCCCGGCTGCTCGCCCTCCTCCCCTGGGACACCAGGCTATGGGTGCCCGCACCCGGCACCGAGCAATGGCAGGCGGAGGAGGAAGGACAGCCATCACGGGGAGAGGCGTCTCGGGAGCACCCCTTCCCCAGAGCAGCGGGCTGCGGTGGTTTTTTAAAATTAATTATGCACATCTGTACTTTCCACAGGTATTTGTACTCAGGGCCTTTACCTGCTGTATTTTTTATAGCTTGCTAAATAAGCAAACTTATTGCCAAGCCACTTGCGAGACACAGGGAGTGGTTGGGGTTTGCTGCACAGAACTTTCCCTCGCATTTCGAAGTTGCTTTATTGTACTTATAAAATACGGTTTAACCCTTTTCATCAAATTACTTTATATTAAGTGGCAGGGCAGTAAGATGCTCATTTATACATCGCGTTCAGAATGAGTTACAGCTCAATTTGTGGTAGGAACAATAAAAGGAGATGGCAACAGATAGGCAGCTGGATGCGAAGTGAAGCGTAGCCAGCTGCTGGGTTGGCGTTCAGCTCAGACTCACCCTGAAGGCAAAACCCAAACTCTGCAAAACTGGAATAAAGCAATTAAATGTGGTGAATATTTGAATGCATGATTGAAGGGGCTGGAATCAAGGCTGGAGCTGTGCAGGAGGCTTTGAAAAGAGGGCTTCAAATCACGTTCCAGTGCATTTCTGTGCGTGTTTACAATAAAAATTGAGGGATAAACCATGCAGTAACGAATGATTTTCACAAATTCTCTTCCCTTGGTCTCCCAATACGGCCGTTCAGCTCCATTGTATTTCCCTTCCTTCTGTTTTTTTAAAACATAAAGTTACAAAAAGAAAAAAAAAAAAAGGTTGATGACTTCTCCCCTCTTGGGGCTGATTCAGGCATAGTCTGAGCCTTGCTGCCTCCCTCTTTAGGAAGCGGCTTGAGGAGCCCCAAATTAAAACATTAGGGCTGCAGACAGTCAGTGGTCAGGGTGACTACTTATTTTCTTTACGAAATGGCCCTTCCAGCAATGGGCAGAGCCCCAGAAATGGGATAAGGCAGGCCTGGGGTCTGGCACTGCAGTGTTCCGGGACACGCTCCTCCTTACGCTCCAGTGACGCTGGTGGCAGCCGTGGTCCTCGCACCCGGTTTTCTCCCGGATCAACACCACCGCGAGGTCCCAGATGGGACCGTACAAGCCCTGTTATTTCCTGTGTGAGGGACAAGGACACCTTCCTTCGCCTTGGGGCAGGTGTTTCTAAAGCAGGGGCGAAGGCTTGCAAAACTCGGGGCTCACTGTCAGCCCCAAATCCCGTGCTAAAAGGTGTTCCACCCCCTTGGGTTTTGCAGGGGAAATAGGAATAGAGGAGAAAAGCTCCCTGTAAGGATCCAGCCGTTTGGCGGAAGGTTTCTCTTCTTTCTTTTGGTCCCCATCAGCTTGCTCTGTGCCGGCGGCACACCAGATCCCTCCCGCCCCAGCCCAGGGAGCTGGAGCCGCTTCTGTTTTGGGGAGCCAAAAAACCCCCCACACCCCAAAACACAGAGCGGTGGAAGAAGCGGGGTCTCCACGGCTTCGGAGGCAAGGTGTGGATGGCTCAGCAGATCTGTGTCCGGCAGCTGGTTTTCCCCGGCCGGCAATGTGCACCTCGGAGCACGTGTCAACAACCAACCTCGTCGGAATAACGAACGGCGATAATAAGATTATCTTTTTAATGGTCACCATGGTAACCTGCCCTCTGCCAGCGCAGCTGCAGTATCTTGATGTAACCATCGCTGAGGTGGCGTCTGAAGGCAGTTCCAGCCTCTGTTAAACACATTGGCGGGCATGGCACGTAGCTCGGCCCGGCCTGGCGTTTTGGAGGTGTCAGAAGGGTTCTGGAGGTGTCGGAGGGGTTTTGGAGATGTTGGGGAGATTTTGGAGAGGTTGGAGGGGTTTTGGAGGCATTGGAGGGGTTTTGAAGGTGTTGGAAATGTCGGAGAGGTTTTGGAGGTGTTGGAGAGGTTCTGGAGATGTTGGAGAGATTTTGGAGAGGTTGGAAGGGTTTTGGAGGTGTTGGAGAGGTAGGTTTTGGAGACGGTGCTCTGCCTGGGGGTGCATATGGTAATTCATCGGCACGTGGCAGCAAACGGACGTTATCTCCTGGGCGGCCAGGCAGCGTCTGCTCGGCTGCAAGCCGCACGTCTCCTTCTCGGTGAGTTTTTATCAGCCTGCATGGCCCAGGAACAGCGTTTCCACCCAGCGGGAAAGGCTGATCGGGGTGAGCAGGACGGGGGCCCGTGGGGTCAGCGCTGTGCTGAAAGCGTGGAAGAAAATCTGCCGTGGAAAAGACACGGGACTGCTCAACCATAATCTTCTTGTTGAGCATCATGGTTAGTTACACCCCCATGGAGGGTTTATTTTCCTCCTTCTTTGTTGTAACTGCAAGGATTTGCAATATCCCCACATGTATATTGTCCCCTCTAAGTCGCCGATTTCAGCAATCTCTTGTAACTGCGAGTGCCACAGGAGAGTTTGGTAACCATAAGTAGTATTTTGATCTGTATTAATTTCATTTGTTTGGGGCTCTGGTTGGTCCCGGCTCCTTGATTTTGTCAGGCAGCAGTGAGGGTTTCCTTTTTTTAAATTCACCCGCTGTTCTGGATCTCTCCGTTAACGTCTTCTGTCCCAGCCACGTCAGGCATTGGAAAACCGAGGGCCACAAAGAGCCCCAGGCTGAGTTAAAACTGGGGGAAGGGAATAGGTGTTTAGGAACGGGTTTCTATGCCATGTAGCTTCGTTATTGTTGCTGAGGAGGACTTGCAAGGTTGGGGGTTCCCCCCCACCCCAGTTCATTTTAATTATTTAATTAGTTACACGGGCACGAAGCCAGTAAACGCGGATAGTGTCCTTGTACCTCTGTCACTCTCTTGGGAGGTCGGGAGGAGCCCGGAGGCAGCACCGGCCTCCCTGGGGGCCGGGGTAGGGGCCCAGGCCCAGGCCCAGGCCCAGGCCAGGCCCAGGGCTGCCCCACCGCGTTGCCAGGCAACGCGTGCCCCTCTCCCGAGGCCGGCGGCTGGCAACCGGGCGCGCCCAAGCCCCGCCTTCAGGAGGCGTGACCAAACGGAGCCCCGCCCCAGGGCCCCTCCCTCCGCCCCCCCGACACACGCGGGCAAAGGGCGGGCACACACACCACCCCGACCGCCGCTTCCTGCCGGGCGGGAAGGGCCCGTCGCGCATGCGCAGCAGCGCTGGGGCGGGGCGAGGCGCACCTCCGGGCGTGCACCTTCCCTCCCCGCCCCCCCCGCCCCGCACGGCGAGGCACCGCGCCCTTCTCCAAGATGGCGGCCGGCGGCGTGCCGCGGCGAGATGCGCATGCGCGGGCACCACCGCCTCGGCCGCGATTGGCCGCGGGGGCCCGGCGACCGCTTCCGGCGGGAGGGCGGGGCGGGGCTGGCAGAGCCGCCTCCCCGGTGCGCGGCAGGATGCGCCTGGCGTAGCCAGCGGCCGCACCGACAGCCGCCGCGCCGGGCCGCGCTCCCCTCCTGTTCCGTTCGTCCCGTCCCTTCCCCTCCCTTCCGCCGGCGAGCGCCGCGCCCTCCCGGCCCGCGCGGGCCTGCCCTCCGGCGGCCCTTCCCAGCGCCCCGGGGCTCCCCGTCCCCACCGGCCGGGGGAGGCCCGGGGGCTGGGAGGCGGCGGCGGCAGCAGCAGCGGCGGCTCTCCGGGTTGGGGGGCCGCCTGCGGTGCTTGGGGCTCTGCGGCCGGCGGAGACTCGCCGGTGCATGGGCGGGGAGGCCCCGCCGCCGGCCGCCGCCGGCCATGACATGAGCGGAGCGCGGCGCCCTGCCTAGAGCCGCCCCGCGGGAGCCGCCGGCAGCCATGGTGAGTGCGGGCGGGAAGCGGGGCCGCCCCGCCGCTGCGGAGCACCCCCCCCCGGGGCGGGGAGGTGGGGGGGTTCCGCTGCGCTCTGGCGGGGCTTGCGGCCTGTCCCGGGCCGGCCAGCCCTCAGGGCCTGCCCCCGGTATGGGGACCGAGCGGCCCGGGGCCTGCTGCGGGGAGCCCCCTGGGCAGCGTCCCGGTGGGGGGCTGCGGGCCCTGGAGGCCCTGAGGGGCCTGCGGGTGTTGAGAGAGGCCTTCACCCCCAGAGCCGCTGCGGTAACACGTTTTAAAAAGCTGTGAAGGCAGAAATTCTTCCTGGGAGCGTTTGTGCCGGAGTGTTGAGAATTACAGGTTTTGTCCAGTGCCAGCCGTGGACTTGCCGTGTTCGCCTCCAGTTTAGCCTTGGATAAGCTGCAGAAATGACCTGGATTCCTTTCTGTGCGGAGCATTATTTAATTCTGCTGTAGATACTGGTTTTCAGCTGCCTTCCAGCAGCAGCAGTCATAGCTGCGTGCAATCCTACCGAGAGATACAGAGCTGAGCTATGGCATGCTTTGATTTGCACAATCTTTTTTTCTCTTGGTAAGAAGCAAGAGAAGACATCTTTAATCCATTGGGTGCATGCACAGTCAGGCTTGGAGGGCTGGTAGGTGGAAATCTGTCTTCAGGGGATCGCAGTGTTGCTCACTATCACTGTACCAAGCGCTGGCAGTGATATGCTCAGTAACAACTGCTGTTCTTATTTTTCCCTTGTTCTACCTGCAGGGAAACCTTGTATCCCAAAATTTATTGGCTTGACAAAGGGAAGCCACAAACATGTACTTTGCAGTTGATCAGTAAGTAGAGAGATGTGTTCGGCAGCCCTGGATCTGTTCATGGAAATCTATCTCCTGTCCTGTCTCGCCCAGAGTGTCCCACTGGGCGAAGGCAGTAGCTACTGATCTAGTTTTCAACCACTTTCTAGCTTAAGCTGTCTTAGATAATGTAGGCTCAGGCCTTGCACCCCTTTTCTTCAGGAAGTTGGGATCTTGCTGTGAATTTCTTCACCCAAGAGCTGAAATAATCACATTTGCACGTTGTTTGATGTGCTTTTGGTACACTGTTGCTAGTTGATTGAAACCTTGCTCTCTGTAGCCCATTTAAGTTGAATTTTGTTAGTCCCTTTGGGAGGCTTTGCTGCTCCATACGGTGTCAGCTGGGGTGGGAGGTGGTCTCCTCAATAAATACAGGTAGCAGCCTGCTACTACTGGGTCTGCATGCGTGAGGGATATGCCTGCCTGCTCAGGGTGGACTCCTGAATTTAGCTTCAGCCAAAGCTAGAACAAAGGGTGACTGATATTCTTGAGGTGGATTCTTTTTAGTGAATACCCCTGGTTAATGAAGATGAATAAATACTGTGGCTGAGTTCTGAGAATTTGGTAGACCAGTTGTATATAACAAACTGTAGCTCTGCGTGTGGAAAAAGGTTGCAGAGTTTTGTGCTTCAGGGTGTGCGCTAATAATTGCAGGCGGCAAAAGGACTTCTTGGTTCTTCCCTTGCCTTCATACAGATATGCACATTTAGCCTCCTGAATTACACCTTGTTTTCTTTTTTTTTTTTCTTCAACATCCAATATTTGGTTCAGCTACAAGCAGAGTACTGGCTTTGGAAGCTGAGAAGCAGTCATTGGTCTATACTGCAGAATTTACTGTTGTAACTCTTCATGTGACTACGGTGCAAGATTTTCCTTATGTTCCTATTTGCTTGGAGCTTACAGATGGGCACGTTCTGCTGCTAGTGTACCCTCCTTCCCGGAAACAGTTGGAAAAGTGTGAAGATGAGATGCTGTAAGGCATACTGGGAACAAATAAAACATAATTAAACTCTGCTGTCAGAAATACAGACTTGTGGAAGCAGATTTTATTAGTTGAAGTTGAATTGGGTTGATATGGAAGGGAGTAAGCGATGGGAGCAGTAATAAGTTAGAGCTTGATTAACTGGGAAGGAATGTTGAGAACAAATTGTAAAGTCAGAGCACCCAGCAAAGGCAGGAGGGGAAACCAGTGATGCGCAGTGTGCTCAGAAACTGTACATATGTTGTGGAACAGGTGCCAGTTCAGTGTGCTTGGATGCCACTAATGGCTCAGAAATCTTACGCCACCATTAAAAAGCTATTTAGTTTCACAGGAAGCTTGAATCATTCTTTTGCTTTCTGAGGAATTCGTAAAGAGCAGCCCTGCTGTGTCAAGCTTTCTGGTCATCGTACTGCCTGTGGTAGTTATTACATGCTTGTGGCATGTCAGACGACTAATGCACATTGCGTGTCTGCTAAATAGTTCTTGTACAGCATCCAGTTTGTGGCTTTCTGTGAAAAATGTGTGTCAACGTTGATGATGTGATATCTTTGTAGAGAAAATAGAGAATTGTAAAATACAGGCTTCTCAAGTGGATTTCTGTGGAGTCAAGTTAACCTCTAAACACAGAGTAACTAGCTCCAGCTTACGCACTCAGGTGGCACTCTTCAAGCTTTGCTCTTCTTTAATAGACCACAAAGTATTAATATGGTTTCCTAGTCAACTTTTAGGATCCTTCTAGATGATTTAGCGAGCAGCTTCAAATTAAATGTTGTTCGTGGAAGTAGTCCTTGAATGCGTTTGTGTTTTACGTCCAAATAAGCTGTGCGTTTGTCTCATCGCTCATTCTTTCACCTTTTTTCTTCTTCCACTAGCAAAGATAAACCATGTCTGAAACCATCAGAGCTCAGTTACGGTCTCCCGAGCCGTATCAGTCACCTGGCAAGCGCATTCGTAACTCCCATGTGAGGCTGGAAGTCAGGTGATTACCTCCTAGCAAATGTATTCTGCAATTATGTGGGATTTGTATCCTGCCAGCGACTAGAAGAACAGCTTAGGAAAAGGGACTTCTTCCAGGAAATGCTATTGTGTTAGGTATCAGATTTAAAGATGTCGTATGAAGTCAACCCTTCAGTCAGCAGACTGCAAACAGGCTTCTCAAACATGTTGGCTTTAGTTACAAAACAAGTTGCAGTTCTTTCAGGTTATCACTAGGCCTCAAATGTGTAGCAAAGTGGGAAGCAGACAATAGAAGTAGCGGCGGCAGATCCAAAGAAGCTTGTGTCCCTGTTCTGCATGAAGCAAATATAGCTTGCAAAAATGGAAGTAGGCAGTGGGCGTGTGTAGCCTGAATCTTTCTAAATTTTCCACAGCAGCATCCTAGCTTTTACTTTATAGCTCCTATTATGACCTTCCAATTATTTTGTTTTTTTTTTTTAGCAGGAAGTGCTGTCATTTTCTTATGCTTAAAGCTTCCTTTGGAGACCTGACGATGGTTTAAGCCTTCCATTTGCTAAGGAATAAAGCTTGTCTGGATTGCAGCATATCTAGCCAGGTATTGCTGGTTAGCCATAGGTTATTCTGGCACTCTTGGTTGCCAAGGAGCTTGCTGCTGAATTACCAAAATAGCTCGCGTTTACTATGTATGTCAGTGTAGCTGAGCTGGTGGCCCTAAGGCTGGATCAGGTCTGCGGGCTGTGAACCAGTCCTGTGTTTTCGGGACCACTCCTGATGTCTACTGTGCAGGTGGCTGAGGACGTTGTTGTGGCAGGAGGCGGCAGCAGCTTCTTGCTTTTGCCAAAACCCTCTGCCTGGCTGTCCCATCGCGCTAGAGACGTTTAAATCGCGTTTGGGCTGCTGCCGCCCGGTCCTGAAGCAGGTGAGCTATGGGGATGTCCTGCCGTAACAAGAGATGGAGAAGGCGGCGGTAACGCTGAGCGTGCTGCCTGTGCTGCGGCAGGCAGGGCAGGCAGGAAGCGCTCGCGCATGGCGAGGTGGCCTCTGCTTGACGGGGAGGTTTTTGAGACCAAGAGGGAGCTGGAGCGTGTCGTCCCCTCCCCCAGGCTCCGACACTGCCGGCTGGTGTGCAGCATCAAAACTAGACCGCTGTGGTGCAGTAGTCTGAAGTTCTGTCAGCTTTCTGTATATCCCCTTAAAGTACATAGTTTAAAAATAAAAATAAACCCTTTTTAAAACCATTCTGACTCAACTCTACTGAGTAGAGAAACAAGAGAATAGGAACTTCGAAGTTCTAGCCTCGGCTCCAACATCTGGCTTCCTTTTTTGGCCTTCAAGTCACGTCGTAACTTTCTGTGCCCCTTTATTATCCTCGCTTTATTAAATCGTGAGACGGGAGCTGAGACTTAATGCTGGTGAACTGTTTCACATACTTATTAGTTCTGCAGCAAAGCCTGTGTAGCTGCAGAGCGCAGCACGGTGTGGTGCGCAGCCGGGTGGGCAGCTCTGCCTGCTGTGACACCCTCGGCAGTAGCATCTGCCTGCGGTGGCCCCGGGTGAAGGCTGAACCTGTGTGTCCCTTTTGGCAGAGTTAGAAGAAAGGGGAATCGGAACTGAGTTTGTAGCAGGAAAGCTGGTCTCAAGCATGGCTGTTAAGGGTGCTTCCCCCAGAATGAAAGCTTTTTCTCTGAAGAAAATAGCTAATGTAGTGGAATGGTTATACATAATACCTTTCAGGGTCTATAACTACAGTACATATGCCGTATTTCAAAGACCTGGGTAGCTGAATGTAGGCTGCACTGTCTCCAGATGGACTAAAAGGTATTAAGGCAAAATTATTGAGCCTCAAGGTCTACTAAACTAGCTCAAAAAGCCTCTTTCTGGTAGATGATGATCGTGGCAATCCGCTGATAGATGAGCGTTGGTTGCTGCGATTATTTTAGTAGAAAAGCATTAAAACCTGGCATGCACTACTAAGCTTGTGCAGTGGGGTTCGGCGCTGCAAAGAGATCGCTCGGTGTGTGGATACCTAAAAGCTCCGAGGAATTCGTATTCTTTTTGGTTATTTTAATGCACGTTATTAGGTGTTGTCATTTAGATCAGGGAGAAGGAGCTGCTATTATGGTTGTTATATTTCTTAATGGGTGCTAGTATATGCGAAGTAGAAAAAAATGTAGCTTTTACGTGTATAGGCTGATACCTGTCTGGATAATGTGTCCTAAAATCCTTCCAAATCATTATCCTTTATCAGTCAGCAGATATTTCCTGTTAGTAACTATATTTGTATTTGGGTCACTGCTGCCTTGGCCTTCTCTGCGTCCCAGGTGTTAACATGGCAATCTTTGACTTTTGGAGAAAAAAAATAAGGTGTTTGCCAGCTTTTTTTTTGTCAAAATGAAATGCTTAGAGTACCATTTATAGAGGTAAAGTGTGTAGCATGTGCCTGTTCTCTCATGAAGGTCTGATTGTTCCAACAAAAGTGTAAATATTAACCGTTTGGTAGAGGAAAAGCAATTGGCTTTTTTCCCCTACTGATTATGATGTTCAAGAAGTTGCTTACTGATCCAGCCAGCCCCTGGGGTTTATTTCTGTGGTCGGAAATGGAGTGGGTCCTCCAGTGAGAGCCTCTGTCCTCTGGAAGGTCGGGAGCCGTGCAGCTTCACCGAGCCTGGGCTCAGGAGCACCTAATGTTTATGAAATGTGTTTCTGTGGTGAAGCAACTTTTTTCGAATCTTACCTTCCCCACCCCCATTTTATTCCTTTCTTTATTCACGTTTCTGTTTTCCATTTACAGTCAGGATAGGAAGCTTTCACTCCACCTGAAGTGTTTCAGGCTCTTCTAGCAACATCACAAATTCCTTAATTTTTCCCCCCTAATCTTCCCTGATCCCTCTGCAATGGGGATTGTGCCCAGAATTACATTTCTTTTACCATTTCCCGGCACTTTGCATTCATGCTCCAAATTATCTTTTATTTGTTTCAGCATCTCCAAGTTTGTGGCTGGGTCTGCAAGCCTGTGTGTATTTTTAGCAGTTTGACTTAATATTTTGTTACGGCTTTAATTGCAGCATGAATTTCTTCCCGAGAGGGATTGTCATGATTCCTTTTTGTCCCCTCTTTTGAGAAAGGAGCGTACTCATCTGTGTTGTATACTGGCTTGTCAGGACACCAAAGTTAGCATTGAATGCAGGGGATGCAGCCTTCTAGAGCAGAGAGTGGGGTTTTTTCCTTAAGAGAGATAATTTTCTCTGAAAAATGTGTTGTGTTTGGTTGATTCTCTCCTGCTTCAGTGGGTAAAACCAGAACAGATTTCTTCTGCGTTGCAATACCACTAGTCCTTTTCTTTGGGATTGAGGGCAGTTTCTTCCACTGAAGTTTGTCTCTGGTTGTTTTCCTGGAGTAGTAGCTGGTGTCGAAGCACAGTGTGTCTGGAAGGGGTACAGTAAAGACAGCTGCTCTGTAGTGGTTAGATTTGTTGTTCCCCATACCATTACCCCGTTCCTTTGCTTATGGTGGATAAGATTGAATTTTCTACAATTCCTTGGCTTTCTTTTTGCAAATGTGAAGGAAAAAAAAAAAAAGAGGACAGCAATGTGATCCATGGCCTATAATCTCTGACGTGCAAGTGTGAGGTAGGGGCTCAGGAGCAAGGCTATTCCTGCTCCTGTCCATGGCTGAGGGCTGCACCAGCTGCTCCTCTGATCCCACCAGCAACCCAGGAGACCAGGAGAAGCAGCTTTCGTGATGGGGGGAAAGGTAAAGGAGGAAAAGGCTGCTTTGCAGCAGCTTGTAGCAAAGTTTCAGCTTTTCTTGTTTCTTGCTGGTGCCTGATGAAGTGGGCTGGGTTGTGTTGACCAAAGTCTAGTTGTGTGTCGGGCCGTCGGAGTCGTCCCGGTCCCAGGGGCGGATAGCCCTGCAACCTTCCCCAGAGGCCACACGCGACGGTTGCCCCAGAGCTGCAGGAGATGCAAGGGTGAGAAGCAGCCTGCTGTTGTGAAATACTCCAAAGTGCAGAAACATTGCAGATATCAAGATCTTGTTTTTCTTTAAGTGGACTAGATGGTCTTCCTGCATGTGCTGTCCTTTGGAAACATTTAAAATTAAAAAAAAAAAAAGTCTTGCAGAGTTATTCCCATGGTGTTATCCATGATAGTTTCGTTATACGCTCTTAAATGCCCCAGACAAGTTTTAACACTCTTGCCAGGAATTAAACTTGCAATATCGCAGTCCTTTTTTCTTCTCTTTGACAGGGGGTGAGGGTCTCATACAATATCGTATTTTTGTGTAGTGTAATCATACCTCCTTGGAAATCGGGTCTGGCTGGTGTAATATATTGGGTAAGGTATAATCCTGCTCCTAAGTTTACCATAAACCTTGCACTCATGTCACTTCGCATAATCTGGTGTTGGGAGAGTTTTTCTCCAAGGTAATGGGCTTAATCCTGCCAGGCAGAAGTGGATGTCGGAGAACTACCTGGAAAATGAGCAGCTGGGATGTGTCAGGGCAGTTAAAATCTCAGCGGGGATTTGCCTTTCTGTAGATGGAGCTGCATCTGAATAGAAGTGGCACTTTAAGAAATATGCTGAATAATTGGTTTTTTTCTTACATTCGCTTTCTTTTTTGCTTGTCCTAGTGCTTTCCATTTCCAACTCTGCATATGTGCATACTTTCAGAGACTCCTTAAGTTAGGATTGCAAACAACTGCAGTTCAGAGTGTTTGTCCGGGTATTATTGTGAGTTGTCTGTAGGTTCAGATAAATAAGGCCTTACTTGCAGCTTTGCAGGCAGTAAAGTATTTGAGAAGTGTTTTTAAAAATGTGTTAATGCATCTTGGATGGCTTAGTGCTGATATGCAAGCCTGCCGGGTTTATGACTCCTATCACTTATGCATCTTTTTTCTAGTCTCCTCTCTGGTCAAAGGAGCTGCCACATTTGAACAAGTGGTGAGGAGCAAGCTTTTTAGCATTTTTAAGTGTCAAATATCCATCTGTAAGAGCAAGAATAATAGTCTTTTTTGTAGGAAGACTCGGTTAAAACTTGAAGATAGGTGTGTTTTTTAAAACTGACTTCAACTAAAAAGGCCATACTTTGTACCTTTCGTAAGTTCATTTTACGTGGTGCTGCTCATCTGTTGATTGTTCTGGACCGTTTGAGTAAGAAGATCCAAGCATTTTTTTCTTAGCACCTTTTTATCTTTATAAACAATTCTTAAAAGAATTTATTCCCTCCACAAATACCTTTCCCCCCAACATACTTGTGTCCAAAATAGTATAGCCTTGGGATCTTTTTCCCACCTGCCTTTTTAAAACTCAGGTTACTTCACCTAAAACGGCAGGGGAAGTGTTATCTTAAAAGGAGTTAAGTTGCATGCATTTGTTTGGGCCAGGCCTGTGGTTCTGTTTGTGTAAGCCTAGATTTGCTTATGCAGAGAAAAGGGAAGTGATTTGTACCCTGTGACCGCGGTCCCGGAGCTCCTGCCCGAGCATTGCCTTTTAAGAAAGGACGGGATCTCTCTCCAAGGTGTCGCAGGCAAGTTTGAAGTGCGGCACATCCTGGGGAATGCCGCAAAGGGAGAGCGTGAGGTGAAAGGATAGACCCAAACACCGAGATTGCAAACTGTTCCCATTAGAGATGCGAGTTTCCAGACTTCAGTGGAAGAGTTTAAGTTACTTCTGTACTCTGGGAGAGAACTAGAGTCACCTTGCAGTATTTTAGCGTCTGGAAAATGGCTCGTGCCCGGCTGACCACCCTTGGCAGATGATCAACCTTGTGTGGTCTCCATCTGAAGAGCATACTGTGACTTTATGGCTTGTTTTTTCTGATAACACCCAAACCAAAAATTTGTTATCAGTGGTGGCTTAAAAAGTGGTGGACAGCAGCTGAGAACTGTCTGAACCGAGTGTTTGCTGAGGAAAGTCTAATGACTGGAGCTGGATTGTCAAATTCAAGTCGTCAGTCCAAAAATAGACTCTAGTGCCGCCTGTACCCACCTGGGTCCCCTGTGCTATGGTGATACACAGTCGTATGATGCAGAATATCGATCTCGAGTAGTCTGCTTTGGATACTTCTGCACTTCTCATCTGTATATCATTATTTTGGCAATTCTTTGTTTGGGGAAATGATGTGTTGCTAAGTCTTTTCTAGCAGCTAAACCGCAATAAATCAATTGGCAAGTCATCGGCACGTGACCAGCCCGCCTTCCGCAGGCGGCGAGGGCCCATAAATCGCTCTTGTGCTCGTCCTCGGCGAGAGCGTGGCTGGTAGCGGCGCTGTGTCTAAACCTCACTTTGCTTATGCCAGCTTGCTATGATTATTTTATTCCTTCGGTGGGTTTCTAAGAGAATTTCTAGGTGTTGGATTTTAATGCTCTATGCTTGCTGTTTCCGTGTAATGAGCATCTTTTGTTACCAGCAAAGCAAATGCGAAATGCTTGGTGGGGGACATGCTGGCTGCTGGACTTGATTATGTCGATTAACAGTTCAACCTTAAAACCTGAAGCCTGGTTAACTGAACCTGACTGTACAAGAAGATTTAAGAAATAAGATCCCTTAGATATTCAAAAAGGTGCCTGATTACTTGTGTAGCAGGCAGTGTTTACAGGTAAGATGATCTCTTTATCCTGTTCGAGAAATCAGATTATCACTGCTGGCTCTCCATAGCCTGTTCCACACAGTAGTGTTCAGCCTGTGGTCATTTTTAGTCCCTAGCTGATGTTTAAATAAAATACATTGATTCCTGAAGTGCAGTCTGGGGTTTCTAAAGTGATGAGTTGTACAGGCAGAAGGGCCTTGAGCAGCTCTGGTGCTGGACGTCAGCTTCATCGCAGCAGGAGATCGAGAGTAGCATAGTGCTTTTATTCCTCTGCCGATTGCCTTGAGGTAGAACAGTAATTCATGACTTTTATAATAGAATTTTTGCTTAAATTGTGGTATAACAGAAATGAGTTTGCAAAATCTACGTCTCACTAATGAGCTGCCAAAGTTGTGGCCCTTGAAACGAATGAGCCAGATAAAGGGGGTTGTATTCTGCAGCCAGGAGACCTCTTGAAATGGCACCGGGAGCCTGAACTGTTCTCAAAGCACAAAGTGAAGCCGAGTCTAGTTTCGGTTCATTAAACCACAAAAACATCTCTGAAATGCAACGAGGAAACTGAGAATAAAGACTGAGCCGTGTCTTGATACCATCAGCAGTGTGCTGCCAGGGAGCACGTATGTTGCAGGGTCTGCATGCTGTCTCCTAATTTAAGACCTCTGCGTGAGTTATACTGATAAGGAGACCCTAGGAATAAGTGTGAAACCCCAGACTTCTGAAATCATTAGTTGGAAATTATTAAATGTAGTAAGTAACACTGCCTTTGAGCTGCACAGCTCGGCCTCGGTAGCGTGCATTCATCCTTTCTAGAGGATGTGTTGGGTGTCGTACAACTTTTTTTTTTTTTTTTAAAACACTTCATAATTCTGCTTTTGTTGCTAACAATAATACTGCACTTCTTTCATGAACTTCACTGCATCGAGTGACCCAAGGCTGTTCCAGGGGTTCAGTGAAGTGGTGATAATATCTGTGCTTTGCTGATAGCTGCAAAAGGAAGGCTTTTGTGACCCACACAAGCAGGCTTGAAATGACCTACAGTCTTTCTGAGAGTGTAATTACTGATTTAAGTGTTCATTATCATGTTAGGGCTTGGGCAGGGAGGGGCTCTGAAAGACACCCTGGTAATTCTCAAATGAGTAAATTACTACCTTAGTACATATGCATGTTAGGTATGTGTATTATTACATTAGTCTCGACTGAGTTTCCTTAAAAATTATCTACAAAAATTATCTACAAAAGAAAAAAAATAATGGAAGAAAATTCAGCAGCTAAAGTGTAGTGGTTTGTATTTGTATACAATACCTGTACTGTTAAGTAACTGCACAAAATTGGAAGCAGAAGGCTCTGAGGTGGAAGAGGATGGGACAGCGTAATTTAGCAAAGGCAGGGTGATGATGAGTTATTTTATACTAGCAGCTGCCATTGTGGTGTGTGCGTGATTTTTCTTTTCCCTTTTCTTAACCCTGTGCACTGGCTCGTTGGTGGCATTATAGCAATTCCTGCTGGGAACGCTTCAAACAGGGTCTCACATTGTGTGCTCTCCTGCAATCCCTCCTCTCCTGGAAGAGCTGCCCGTTACGAGCACAAGCTGGTAGATGTAGCTGATACTCATTTTAGCAGAGCTGGGTAAAATGTGATAAGATCCAAACCTGGATAACCAGGAGGAGGCTGAATTGTGCTGGGCTGTGTGTCTTGCACTGGTGATGGTAGGAGACATGGTGGGTAGGAAGGGGATGTAGAAGCAGGCTCCAAAAAATTAGGAAGCCAGGGCTGTGCTGGAAAAATATCTACATTTGCTATCAATGTATGGTGTAGGGAGGCTTTATGGGCTGGTAGGTGTTAGATACAGTGTGAAAAGTGCTTCAGCAGTGCAGGTATTGAAGGGAGGGATGGAACAAGAGTGGGCGTCTGAATTAAAAACATGATGGGTTGCAGAGGAGTGGTGAATAACAACTCCCTAACAGAAAGAGATCCCGTCCTCTTTAAATAAAGAGTAGAGACGTTGCAGGGGAGTTTAGATCTGCGGTGAGGGCTTCTGGGGTTCAGCGATGCAAGTATTTTTCCTACCTGCCACTGAAGGAGGTGTTATTAAGGTTCCACTTGGGTGGTGTAAAATCCGTTCTTCCGTGTCAGAGGAAGGTGTTCCAGTACTGCCTGAAGGATGGTTGAAGTCACATTGGTAATTGTTGCAGCTGCAATTAACATCTTCCTAAAAAAAAAAAAGCTTTGTAGAGGGATTACCTTAATTTTGTCTTGGAGTGATATCCATTTCCAAACACATTAGGAAAAAATCAACAGACATAACCCTCCTCTTACAGGCCTCATCAGCCTGAGTTGCCGTATTTAGAGCATCATTTGTATGATCGATACTCTACCGAGCTGTTAATAGCAAACATTAAAAGGTTAACAGCTTGTGGTTTTATGGCAAAGCATTAGAGAAAAGCTTTCCTCTAAAAGAAACAATCGCTTTAGAGAATGTAAAATGAAGTCAAAAGATAGGAAGTGAACTCTAAATGAAAGCACTTCTGGAGAAAATTGAAATAGCTTTATAAAGCACTTACTTTCATATCTTCCAGAATGATCAGGTACTATGCAAACTAAAATTAGTGTTGTATCTTCTATTAAAGTAAATGTGCAATGTCTAAATTGCAATCCAAAAGTCATTCCTCTGTTATTCGCCAGAGTTGGATGAGTAACTACCCGAATGCTTTAGTCATAGGCTACAGGCTAAACTGAACTTGTTAGGGAGTCCTGGTTTAAGCAGCAAGGTACAAAGATTTTGCTTCTCTAGAGCCTTTTTGAGGTGCAGTGAACTGGAGTTTGAACAGCCTAAAATGCAGTAAGTTAGCAGCTATTAATATTTTTTCCTGAATCAACAGAAATCAGTTAATGGCTCGTACATCTTAAAATGTAATTGAACGACAGCCCTGAAATCAGCTGGTACATCCAGGTTTTATAGATCCTTCTTTTGGTACTTTGGTGGATGGAGAATGTCTTTGAATGTGCAAGTTCTTGGTAGCAAATCTCATAATTTCTGTCAAAATAGGAAGCTGTAGTCTCAGCTGTGAATCTGTCATTTTTCTGGTTGTATGAGACTGCTATTAAAGGTTGGAGTTCATAGATAAATGGTATGAGTAAGCAGCTACACGCCTCTAGTTTGATAACTGTTAATGAAACACCTTTAGCAAACTTAATGAGGCAAAAATGGGGATGGTAAGGATGTAGATTGACAGTGGCTCTCTCCCACCCTGATCCATATCAAGTCATGCTCAGATCAGATGGGGCACTTCCAGGAACAGCAGACTTGGGACAGACCTGATGCTTGCCCAGTCCGTGTGGCGCGGACCCAACGTAGCACAGCAGCAGTTATTTTGGGGAGAATCAGCTATGACACATCTCTCTGAGATGCTATCTTGGACACAATTTCTAGGTCAATGTATGGATCTCCTACTGGAACACAGGAATCTGTAGCTGTCGGTGCACTAGCATTTAGACCCGCTTGCTTACTTTCATGTATCACTAACTTGTTCACCTAACCAAGCTGTGACTGAGGACATCATCTTTGGCTGGAGGATCTGCTGAATCTGGCAGCTGAGATCCTCCCTGCAGCAGCCTGCAGGTCTGAGCTCAACCATAGCATTTGAGCAATCGGAAGCAGTGGAGCTAGTGGGGATGGTGGCATGTCAAATCTTACCTTGACTGGTTTTAGAGAATTGCAGAGGTTTTCATGGTAAAAAGCTCACATTACCTGCTCTGCAAAGGGGTTTCATAGAATTGAGTATTTTTTTTCTTAAGTGGTTGACAGAAGAGAGCAAACAGCATTTCCTGGCAGTTTGATCCAGCCCTGAGTAGCCTGAGACATTGGGGGTAGAGGGGTCAGATTTTACAACTTGTGAAAATGAGTAGGAAGTATTTCTGGTTTAATAGTTGACTATTTTGTCTTGCCTCATGAAGGTGAGGCAAACTGCCAGCCCTTACCCAGAAAGTCTGTAGTAAATTCTGCTAATGATGGTCCAGACTTCATGACTTTCCCTGAAAACCTTT
Organism: Gymnogyps californianus; assembly: GCF_018139145.2. NCBI lineage: Eukaryota > Metazoa > Chordata > Aves > Accipitriformes > Cathartidae > Gymnogyps > Gymnogyps californianus. Next base: position 17,720,099 of record NC_059485.1, read on the forward strand.
AAAAATGAAATTTGCATATGACCCAAATGGCTGAATTTCAGACCAGACAGAAAGTGAAGTGAGTGCTGCCGATTCTGACTGCCCGTGGGGTTTGATCTTGTCCTGACTGTGCAGGACTGAGGCAGGCGTTCATGTCCACGCATTGCTGCTCAGTGTCAGGATTCATTGGCATTTCTCTTCGCAGACTCTGGTGATACTTTCCTGTTCTTTTCTTCAGTGCAGAGTAAACACCGAGCCTTAGAAGAAAGCAAACTGCATATTAATGTGAGCGGTAATACTGAGGTGCAGCTGGAAATATTACAGACAGGTACAGCCGCAGGTCCTACAAACAGCTCTACTTTTATTATAGCCTCACTAGATAATCTACTTTTTGGGGTGTCTGGATATAGCTCCAGTAAATTTCCTCTGCAGCTCTCCAGCAGCATGTGTCCTCTTTATCTCAATGACCTAGTTATCAGAGCCTTTGCTTGAAAGGTGGGTGATTACCGCATGCTCCAGGAACGGTTAACTTGAGGAATACCCAAAGGCATTAGCAAATGCAGGACGCTGCTCTCCACCTTTTTAAGTCCTGCCAGTTGCTAGAAGGGGATGCATTTGCTGTGGCCATCCCATAGCATCTGGGGGAAGACCTGGGAGTCTCTCCTGTTTGCAGAGCCCATTGCGGGCTGGGTTTTGATTACTTCAGATAATTTGTGCTACTCCACCTTTCTTTGGCCAAACCTCCGGAACAGCCGGGAGAAGTCAAATAGGAGAAGAAAACAATCTCGGAGGTCACGCTGTTTCTTTCTGCCCAAGTTGGCCTTGGATTCTGGCCAGCCTGGGCTTTTTACATAAAATGCTTGCGTTGTGCTCTCTGTTTTCTTTCTTGCTTTTTGACATGTTGAACATTGTGATGGTGGTGTTTTATATAAAAAGATTAAATGTGTTCCTAGGAGTACGCTCTGTCATCTTCAAAATCTCAGTGCTGAGGCAGTTTGAAGTCAGTGGAGGACATGTCAGATATTCAAGATTTATGAGAACTCTGCAATTTATTTCCAAAAGTAGGAAATAGATCTTGAATCTTGGAAAAAATTGACTTATCTCACCTACTCTTCCTAAAGAAGGGTTGAATTAACTATCCAAAAATGATTAAGCCCTGCCATTCCTGTGTGAAGAGCTAGCACTGCTCTGTGAATTGAGGTGATCTTGGCTGGTGGAGGGGTGGAGTGGGAGAACAGTGCTTCTTATGGAGGAATTTGCATCAAATTGATTTGCCCAACGTTTGGAAACTCCTCTTTGGGGGTTTGGCATCAGAAACTGCTGGTGAGATTTACTCCGTGTTGAGCAGCAGAGAAGTAAACTGCAGGGATTTACGAAAATGTTGGATATGTATGTCTGGATCTAGTTGGGAGGAACTTGCAACAATGTCCCAGAAAGAAATGCATAGAAATGGCAGTGTGGCTATATCCTAATGTCATTAAGGACTCCACTTAATCATATATTTTTTTGAAGTGAGGCTCTTATCCACAGTGCTGCCGTTATCTGGGAAACGGTGACTGGCAGGAGGAGACTGGTGGCTGAAGGGCCGGCTTCAAGGGGAAGTTTACAGTGCAAGGGACTGTTTGCAGAGACCATGTATAAATGGATTAAAGAGGTGATAATGGGTGCTTGATCTTGCTTAAGCTGGCAAAGTGGCTTTGATTTGATTGTAGGTTATTTTAAGCCAATTTCCCAGTAACAATGTTTCTTGCTAAAATAGTCCTTGCTTTCTAGAGCAGGTCTTTTAAAAAGAAAAAAAAAAGAAAGGGGGGGGGAAGGAAAAGGAAAGGTAGGATGAAATTCAGGATTCCTTTGCTAAGGAATTGAAAATGCGTGGTGTCCTTCAGAGCATCCATTTCCAGTTGTTTGGAGAGCAGAGCTGAATTTGTCTTCCCACGCTGTTGTGTTGAGTTGTCTGTTCTCCTGGGGGGTTAATGCAACCCCAGGCTGTTTGAGGAGGGTCTCCTGCTGCTTGGCCCTGTGGTGGTCCTTGGGGCAGCTGCTGTACATGGAAATGGAAACTAGCAGAAGCCCGTATAGTGTTTCTGCACGTTGTCTCACTTGCTTATCTCTTTGCAGAAGACTTGTCAGGCATGGGTTTTGTTTCTGTTTTTATTTTTTTGAGGCAGAACTTTCAGTTTTCTTTAACGGTTTACTTTGTTTCTGTGCAGAGGAAGGTCAGGGCTTGAATCTTGATGCATTTATTATTGATAGCATGCGTTGAAAACATTAGAGGAATGACTAATGGCATGGTCTGTACTGTAGCAGTACCGTTTTCTAAGGCTTAGACCGTAAGGGAAGTGCAGCGCAGCTAAGAGAGGCTAAGCTCGGTGGTGAGCTGTTACTAGAATAAAATCATCCCAGCTCCAGAGAGTTACAAAACTATAGTGACCTTGCAATGGCTGTATACTAATTCTGATAATTTTTTTTTTAGGACTTATAAACACTAAGCTATAACTGATGAATTCCAATAATAAAAGTTAAATTTGAGGATGGGGGGATGTTCTTCTTGAAGCAAATTGCTGAATACTTGTATATTGCTTTTCACAGTGCTGGAAATTCCTTGATCTTCCAAGCTGCTACTTCCTGAGCCCTTTTGGTGTTGCAGGTGGCAGTGTGGCACGGAGGCAAAGACAGGAATAGGTGTCAGGAGTCCTCTCAAAGTTCATGCTCCCTGTGCTGTTGCTGTATTTATCATCTCTAAACATCTGAAAGCATCTTCACTTGAACTTGCTGTCTTTGTGAGAATTATTTGACAAGGATGAGCTAACTTAAAATTACTAAATGCCACCAAAAAAAAAAGGAAACTTCTCGTATTGTTTTCATTACTTAATGTGGCTGAGCAAATGGTCCTTCACATCCAGAGCTTTCAGTTGCAGTGGACAAATCTTGTTGCTACTTGACACCCATGAGCAGTTTAAATTCCAGATTATTTTGCCTTCCACCTGGACTTCGTACTCTTGTTGGTTTTTGGGTGCATGTATGACATAAATGATACCGACCTCCTGAGTGCAAGTCAGAGTGGAAGTTAGTTTTAACTCTTCCTTTAAATGTCGTTCCCAGGCATCTGAAGAGGCCTCGCTACGGGCTTTGGAGAGTCTAATGACAGAGTTTTTCCACAATTGCACAACGAACGAGAGGAAACGCGAGATAGGTGAGTTCATGCCACTTCTAAAGGATAATTCCCTCTGCTTTCTGCTGCCTGCAGACCTCAGCAGAGGTGACTTGGTTATGTTTAACAAATACAGCAGATGGAAGTGCTCTATCTGGTACCAAACTGGCATCTTAGCCTCTGCTGCTTATGTATGAACTTGAAGTAAAGGCTTACGTAGTTTGGGTTTTGGAGATCCCGTGGCAGGTCCTATAGATAATTAATATGTCGGTATCTGTCTACTGCTGTGAGCGTGGAAATGTAGTTTTTTATCAAGGGTAGTAAGTTGGTTAGGGTAGGAGAAGGATGTTATGTTTTTCTCTGCCTGTACGCTGTTAAATTGCATGTCCTGGAAAACCTCTACCTTCTGCCTAGAGATGGAGCATGGACTTCAGATTTGTTCAGCATTAAGAAGGGAAGGCAGAAGACTGTCCTAGTTAATGTGACATGACAAGTAGGAATAAACAGTGAGGTTTCATTTTGGCTGGTGTTACTAAATACGTCCTTCTGAAAACCAGCAGAGATCTTACAGGGGCTCTAGATGAGCTTCTTGCATCCGTGGTTAATGGCTGTAAATAGGCAGTTTGCTTTTATTCTCAAACTTCTGCCATCTCTACCTTCAGTGCCAAAAGTATGATCAGCATGAAAGACTTCTCCCAGAAATCTGGTAAAATAAAGAATAAGCAACTAGGCGAGGCTGTTTTTGTTTGGGTTGTGGTTTTTTTTCCTATTGTGGAGATCTGCTGTGGAAAAGGTAACAACCTTCAGCATCCCCCATTTTCCTGCTTACGTTGCAGGAAAGAAACCAATTGATTAAGGCTTAAATGCGATTAGCCTGTAAAACAGCCCTTGCAGCTTTTCCCTCTGCCACATTTGGTACGTAGTCACTTGATGTGAGATGACCAAATCCTGTACCTGAGTGTTTGGAGAGGTTTTTGATGTGCTGACCTACAACAAAGTCAATGGTTCTTGGAGCAATTGCATTAAAACAAGAGTGTTTTATAATGCTGTGTGTGATCTGAAGTACCTCCTAGTCTTTCAGAGTGACCTGGTATCCCAACATTTGGCTTTTATAGATAAAATGGTAATGCTCGTCATATAATTTTTGTGTGATTTGTTTTAATATTCAGCTATTAGTCTGGTGTAGTATTTATGTCAAAACTGTATTCTAAAATGACATACCTGTTTTGTTTTCATTAAAGCCTGTTGTTAGATTGCTTTTAATACTTTGGAGTGTGATTGTGTTTTTCCCTCCTCCAGGTTGTTTGAGTCATTCCCTGAACATGGTGTTTCTTCCATGCTCAGTGTGATGTTGTGCTATCAGTATACATTGTTATGGATTTGTTTGCAGCTTAAGAATTCTAATGTAATTTTTTAACACTTTATTTTTTCAGAGGAGCTTTTGAATAACTTTGCCCAGCAGATAGGAGCCTGGAGATTCTGCCTCTATTTCCTGTCAAGTACAAGAAACGACTATGTAATGATGTACAGTTTGACTGTGTTTGAGGTAAGATGTGTACTGTTTCCTGCTTAGTGCATTTTCTATCTGGTGCAGACATATTTTATATGGCAATCGATTTTATTTGAAAATGTCTGTCTAAAATGGCAGTCCTAGTAAGTACGGTGATAAAGGATGCTTTTATTGCTCTCTCCTAGAGAGGTTGCTTAATGGCAGGCTAAGAGTAGGAGAATATGAATCTTTGTACACAAATTGAAGAATTAATTTCCTGGCATCTCCAAGTACAAATTACCTACAGTTTTAGAGGCTGCTTGAGTTTTCTGCACAATGCTTTTAAGAGTGTTACTGCTTTTATACTCTTTTTATGGTCAGAAATATGTGCATGATTACCTGATACTAGCTACTGCAAACTTTAATGCTAAGAGGGAAGACAAAGTTGCTTTTATTTTTCTGACATCTCATAGCTGTGGTTGATGCTCTTGAGCTACATCCCTCAAGCTTATGTGCTAGTTGTAGAAGTAAGGTCTCTTTTAGAAGACCACATCCCACTCTTTACCTATTTATAGGTAGGAACAAAGTTATGGTTAAAAGCCTAAATATTGATTTGTGTATCTACTGGAAAAACAAAAGTATTCTGTGAACAGCTCTGTTTTATCAACTGATTTCTCAGTGACGAGTGCAGTGTCTTTCCCTAACGATATTCTGGGGCTTGGTCAATGTCACGCCTCACCCTGGTCTGTTTGTGGGCTCTGCACTGTGTTCTTGGCTGGGTTGGCGGCCTGAGCTCTGGTCCTAAATCAGAGGGGTTTTATATCCTTTGCAGTGGGCCACATTTTAGATAGAGCAAACAACTCTGTTCTTAAAGGTTGTGTTGTTTTGACAAATTGTCGTCGTTGTTGTAGTAGACTTCTTCACTTAAAACGTTCACTTTATTTATCTGGGGTTGCATAGGGAGTCTGGACTCGATCTGCAAACTGAATCTGATTTGCCTTCCTCTCAAAAAGGGATAGCCATGACAAATGGTATGGGAGTTGTTCCCTGATCTGGGGATGGATGTCACACAGCAGCAGCCTGCAATAATTAAACCGATTTTCATAAAGAGGAAAACATGTTTGATTACTGAGCCTCTGCTTCTCGGTGGTGGGGAAGTAGTACTGAAGAAATAATTGTGCCCAGAACGAAGCAGAACAAAGAAATCACTGTCCAAGTGTAAAGTGAGGGACATGAGTCCGTAGCTCAGCTGAGAGATCAGGATCTCTGTATTGAGGAGCTTGAATTTCCGAAGTTAGCTACTGTAGTGCTGTGCATTCGACTGGTCTTCATAGCCATAGTCTGTTGTAGTCTGCAACTTCATCAGTCTTCAACTGGCTGTGAGTACTGCATGTCAGTAAAAGCGTGTATATAAACACAAAGATCATTCCCAAAACTTCCCGAGAATGTTGTATTTTCTAGAATGTCTAGGAAGTTAACAGTGGATCTGGAATAAAAATCCTCATGGCCCCCTCCCAGATGAACCATTTTCACTTCTTGCTTTTGGAAAAGAGAACATCTTCCCAAAAACATTTCGCAGGTGGAGAAAACTGCCACTTCCAGGTCAAATGAGTAGGACGAAACTCAGTGGGCATTAAAGCATGAATATTAAAGCTAGAGCATCTTCCAGTTTTATTGGGGCTTCTGAAACTATCGTTCTGGACTTGCATTGAAGAACTCTCATTTGGTTGGTTCATCGTTGTTTTTAAGCAATACTGCTGGATCTTCTCTGTGAGAAAACCCAAAAAGCAACCTCTTTGAGGAACTTAAGGTATAAATATACCTCTGTATCTCTACACTGTGAACTGGTACCTCTGTACAGTACATCTGTACTGTGAATTGGATCTGCTTTGACTATAAATAATCTTCCATTTTCTGCAACAAACCCCTTTGCAGCATCTCCTGCTTTTGGGTTCTCCAAGCTATATGCCTGCAGGTGGGTACAGACATTGCCTCAGTCGCAGGCCTTCTCAGTACGTTATCCTGAGAGGCTCGGCTCCTAATGCTCCAGAGCCCCTAAATGGGATTGTAGCGTGGCAGGAAAGCAATTTACAACTCTGCCTTCTTATGGATTTTGTCTGGCTTTAAGTGGACTAAAAGCTTTCTGTTAAAGTGGTGCTCTGTCACTGCAAGGCAGTCACTCTGACGGTGACCTTCCAGCTTAGCTTCAGGAGACCGGGGTGGCATCGGAGTCATCTAAAACTGAACTTGCTTCCCCTCTTTTGTTTTTCTTTCCTGCTTCATACAAGGCTATGCTTCCCCCTTTAAAGGGGAAAATCCAGGTGTCCAGGGTTAAAAGATAGTGGAAATACTTTATATGCATGCCAACTAGTTCTGCTTGACCCAAAACAAGTTAAAATGGTAACGTGCTGGTTGCTGTCACTTGTCAGTTAATAGAAATGATGGTGTATTCAAAGAGATTTGGGTAGCAATTTCTGGGGCATTGAAACCCATCTTTTGTGAAACACTAATGTTGGAGGGCTTCTACAAATCTGATACACTTGTGGTAGGGTTTTGGATTTTGGGGTTTTGTTCGAGCTCATCCGTATACACTGTGTGGCTTGTAAGAGACAAGCTCAGTGAGTTTTGTTCAGCAGCTTGAGCCACCAGCGTCTTCGGTTGCCCGAGTACCCCATTAGGTAGCAAAGCTTATTCCAGGTTAGTCAGTGGTGCAGGGTTTGCCCTCTGTTAAGCTGCTCTTGTTCTGCTTAGCTTAGTTTGCACACACTCACCTCTACATGTTGTTAAAGATGTCAGGATTGGTACTGGACTGCTGAGCAGGTAAAGCATCTTAAATTTCAGCTCTTTGCCCAGCGAGCCTGTGCCAGAGCTCTAACAAAAGAGAAACATCTTCTGTTTAACCTGCTAATGCCTGCTTGTTTCCTTATCTGCAGGTCTGCCCATGGCAGCAGAGAAGGTTGAACTACATCAAATATAGGTGCTTAAGTTTTTAACTGACCAGGCTTGGTCAGTGAGAGGCCTGGATAGATTTGAAAGCTATAGCCTTTTCCCTGCCTGTGCATTGTGGCAGGCGCTGGCAATCCTGGGGCATAAGATGCAGCAGCTCTGCCTGGCGCTCAGTCCCTGCATTATATATCCACGTTCTCTTGCTGTTTAACTTCAGTGAAGCATGTCTAAGATGAGCTCATTTGGGAGGTCTGTTTCTTTTCCAGAACCTAATCAATAAGATGTGGCTTGGGGTCCCATCTCAAGACAAAATGGAGATCCGCAGCTGCCTGCCCAAGCTCCTTCTAGCTCACCATAAAACTCTGCCTTACTTCATCAGGAACAAACTCTGCAAAGTCATTGTGGATATTGGCCGGCAAGACTGGCCAATGTTCTACCACGACTTTTTCACTAACATCTTGCAGGTAAGAAGTTTCTAAAGGGAAAACTTGGTTTCATTCACGGGGAGACATTGTTTTGTTTCCTTGAGTAGTGACTTCCCTTGACGAAGATTAAATAATTACATGAAAAACAAAGTTGCTTCTTAAATTCCTTTTCCTTTTTAATTTTGCAAATAACCCTTAACTTCCTATGTGTTACATTTCTTTCTAGTGTTATAAGTTTTTTGACAAAGGAACAATACTATGCAACAAGTATCAACTGCACTTTGAATTTTAAATATTTAGGAGTAGTTGTTGAAAATGCAGGGGTTGTGGGTTGTTCTTTAAAGGAAAAAGTCAGTAAAACTATGGATGCATCACTGGATGATTCTCAAAAGTGAAGTTTCTGAATGGCTGTTGGAGATTTTTCACCTAATAGCCAAAGATACCCTAAAATCTTTGGCACCTCATCATGTAAAGTCACGAATGGAATGTTGTCGGGGTGTTTAAGAGGGCTCTTGCAGGAAGACTAGAGTATGTATTTGAGGATACTGGCCGAGACAGTGCCATTAGTTTGAATGTTGGTTGTAATTCAGTATCTCCACAGTGAAGCCTGAGCCAGGCTAATAGCTCACTGCTGCTGGAGCCTGGCTAGGCTAGTGCGAAACTCCTCTTTTGGTTCGAGTACTTTCCTTCCAGTTCTCCTAAAATTTGTTCATAATCGGCTTAAAGAAGCTGAGTGTAAACTGAAGTGCTGCACAGTCTTTTTCTGCTGACACGCTTACATGATTTGAATGCAGCTATGCCCACAGACAAGCCACAAGGCAGTTATTAAAAAAAAAAAAAAAATCAAAGGCCCTGAGTGTCAGGAGTTTATTTGTTAAGACAAATGGATCTAGTATTAATTGCAAAATGAAAAAAATGCTAACGTAGCATACAGAGCTTGTTACTAACTGGTGTAATCTCCTTTCAGATAGCTTTCTGTAATCACGTAGTGCGACATGCTGCAATTTTTCCCTGAATTATCAATTTGACAATAAGTACTCTGAGACAACTGTCTACGCTTACAGTTTTGGCTCTCATTTCACCTGGATCTGCAATTGAATTTCTGAGCTTCTACTTGCTTTTCTAGCACTTTGTAGGTTATCTTAAGTGATTGCAGAGCCCGCTTTGGGTGTCTTATTTTTCCTTAAGCCTCTCCTTGTGAACTCAGCTTCAGAGGGAAATGTTCCCATAAATTAATTTCTATAGCAGACATCTTCCAAAAATGTTCAGAGAAAGTGGAAGAAAACCGCTAATACTGAACTTCAAGACCTCAAAATAAAGAGTAGCAGCACAGGAGCAGAATGACTTGCTTTTAGAGTTGCAGATGAGTCCTCTCTCAAGACTTTCTTCTGAGATAATTTGAAGCAACTGTTTGATTCTTTGGCATTAACTTGTATCCCAGTACTCTAAGTAGTCTTTAAAACTTCTGCTGAACCATTGGGGGGATGGAGAAGAAAAGTAACTTGAGCTGTTGTATTGTCATTATGCAAAACCAATAATTTTACATAGAAAGTGCTGCTTCTTCAGAGGTATGAAATTTGTTTAACGTTACTGAAGTGTCAGTGCATGGTATTGCTAAACTTCCTGGTATTGTCAGAAAATATTCTGAGAGGAGATGTTAAGTCTCTTTGCAACTTACTAACAAGTTGTGTTTTTCATTTAATTTTCTTTTTTAGCTGTCTGCTCCTGTGCCATCGTGCTTCCTTTCTGAAAGCAATGTACATCTAGACTAAGAGCTTTTAGATGGTTTTTTTCCCCCCACGTATTTCACCAAAGTGTGTAGCCTTAGCAGTGTTAACGCAGCGTGTCTCTGGTTTGGTGGGTCAAGGAGATTAGGACCGAGGTCAGCCTGTGTTACAAAATTTATGACTTCAAGGATTGCTTGTAGTAATTGTGATTGGCTTTAGGCTTTTTCTCCCAGAGGGAGTAGCGCATAAATTGTGTTGGATGTTCCAGGTCAACAGAGAAGAGCAGCACTGAATTTCAGCTGAAAATAAAACTTTGTCCCACTTCAATGTGTCTTTAATATCCCAGCGGCTAATGAAGGCAAAAATCATTGCTTTCTCTGGTCCTATTCCTGTGCATTCTGTCCGTGGTGGAAGTCACTCTTTTTAGGGTAAATGTGATTTCCAGTTCGAGATGCGATACAGATGCAAGGAGAGGTCGTATCCCTTAGCTGTGTTCCTGTGTCATCTGATATTGGTTGCAGCTCTTTGTATGGGAAAGGATGGGCTTTTTAATGGGAAACCGCTCGGCTGATGGTGCAGGCTCCTGACCTGAGCGTGGCTGCAGTGGCAGCCCTGTTACGTGGTGAAGCCGCTGGTGCTGAGGCAATTCTGAGAAGTGATGATGTCAACAGAAGGCAGTAAACAGAAGGAACAAACTGTTACTGGTAAACATGCTGCAACAAAGAACGTGTGCAATGACATTATGAAAGCTCTCTTGAAACCCCAAGGATTCCCATGGTACTTGAACTGTTGCAACATTGTAGATTAATGTCTCGGGGAATCAAGTATTTGCAGTTCTCTTCCCTCAACATGCAGCACTGCAAACTGCGGGAACTGATACTCCTTCAGTCTAGAAGCACTTGTAAACTGCTAATAGTGTTACTAATGCCCTGTTTGTCAGCTGATAGCTTTGCAGAATGTTATCATCACATGTTGCATTCATGTGTTTTCCTCTCAGTTAATTCAGTCTCCTGTGACCACTCCCCTGGGACTGATCATGTTGAAAACTACTTCGGAAGAACTGGCATGTCCGCGGGAAGATCTCAGCGTAGCCCGGAAAGAAGAGCTACGCAAGCTGCTCCTAGACCAGGTGCAAACAGTGCTTGGGCTCCTCACAGGTATGAGTTACTGCACTCGCAGCGTTGAAACAAATGTCCTCCTTCACCGTCCCTAAGATGCTAGCGAGCTTGCACATTCTGGGTTCAGTGAAGCAACGTGTGGGCGATGTAGTGCCTGCTCCTGCAGTTTGAAGACTCAGCTCTACCCTTTGGCATTTGGGTCAGCTTACTATGAAACAAACTTGTGTCGCAGAGCAGCTGTATAGCTACATATGTCCCCCTCTTTATGAAGAGGGATTGAGACTGTGTGTGTGTAAGCACTTGGTAATTCCTTTGGGCTCACTAGAAGAAGACAATGTTCCTTGTCAAAGCACTAAAGATGTGTTCTACCAAAGTTCTCTTGCAGTCTCCAGTATGTTTGTTAGATCAATCTGTCTTTTAGCAGGCTGTTCTGAAAAATGTCTCTTTGGCCAGGTATTTTGGAGAGCATCTGGGACAAACACAGTGTTACTGCTGCCACTCCACCACCATCCCCAACTTCAGGAGAAAGTGGTAAGGATGGCTAAAGCTACAAGATGCTATTTCCATGTACTTAAACTTGCAATATCAGGCATAGATCCTTCTTTACTGTCTAACCTCTTGTAATAATCCTTTCCTAGAGCTTTTCATAGGCCAACAAATTTCTGGTCAGACAGACAAACCTTACATGAAGAAGCAATTTCCACTGCAGGGGATGCCCCACTGAAAATGCCACCTCATTGAAAAGTGCACGTACAGCCTCATGTTGTCCTCAGATGGCAAAAAGCTTTCTGAAGTGTCAGTGCAAAATGCTCTAATGTCAGTGAGTTGGCATTGTCCTCTATGAATTTCAGCTGTAAGCACATCAAAAGCTAGAGTGGAGCAAAACTGAAGCCCTAAGTAAAAAAAAAAGGTGGCTAGGACTTTGTGTATATATATTGTGAAAGTTTGTGTTCTACTTATTCCTGTTAGTCTTTCGTGTGGGTGTTTATCAGATCTAAACTCATTTACATGTATGTTTCTTAGTTACCCTCAAAATAGAGAATGTACTTCTATGTCCTTGTACTTGGCGCACATTTGACTTATCCTGTTAAGGCTAAGTAGGGGATAGATGTATAGGGTCACCCCAGGCATAACGCTGATCTTGATGACTACCAGTTTCTCATGTGCCTTGATGTAATGTGGGTCATTGTTACATTCAGCTCACCCAAGCATTGTCCAGCAGATTGTGGTGTCTTTGTTCCTGCTTCTTGGAAAACAAAGCAAGAAGAAATACCATGATGCAGTGAAATCAATATGTTGTCTGATCTTGGCTCTGTCTGCTTTTAACAAGGAAAAAGAAGGGCTTAGGGTCTGGAAACCTGTAATATACCCGCTTGTGCGTAGGGAGAAGATGAAACACCTGTGGATCCGATTATTTCTCCAGGGTTGTACTGATACCGAGTTGTGCTCGCTGCAGCATGTTCTGTGAGTTAACACAGTTGTATCAGATACCTTTGTTTCACTCGTCTTTGGGACCTTAAACAGTTAATTGAGAGTTGCAGATCACTTCCCTGTGGCCAGATTGCACTGGTCAGCTTAAGACAGTTGCCTGTGATAAGCTTTTGTTAATGTTTTGGTTAGTGTTAAAACTTCCATGTTTAAGTTTTCAAGTGCTTCTTTCCTGTAGAAGAGCTTAAGGCACTTTTGTATACAAAACATAAACTTAAATGGGAAGAAATATTTCCTTGGTTTTGGGGGGGGGGTGGATTTTGCTGTAGCTAGCAAAAGTCTGGAAAAAAAGAATATTAACAGAAAAGAACAAAACTTGTAGTATCACTTGGCGAGAGTGAACGTGCTGCTTGGAGAGGGCAGGAGGGCCAGCTTCACCCACCCTGGCAGCAAGAGCCTCAGTACTTTGATGTGACGTTGAGTAAGATTGGGGTCTTCCACGGTAAAAAGCTGCTTAATGTTAGTGTGAACTGGTGGTAGCCGGTGCCTCAGTGGCCAAGAATGATGCTGTATTTTGTACAAAACAGCTTGAATTGCTCGGTGAGCCTGGGTGCACGCTAGCAGATGCCGGTTAATGTAGGCACATCCAAGGCCATGCCTGCAGGAGCGGGTACTGCACTGTGAACAGTAGGTTCCAGAATTATCTTGGAAAAAAACTAACACTGGTTTGTTCTGAGGTGCTAGTAACTTAAACTGATACAACCCAGACAACCTCTGTTTTGTTGTCTAGAGTTGTAATAAAAAAAATAACCGGCACAACAAATTCTGGGCTGATTGTCAGTGGAAGCCGGTTTGAGATGTCCTCTCAGTTCCTCGGTGAATCACTGGATGGTGCTTGTGCTGAGGCAGCTTTGCATCCACCTGAGTATTCACCTTGTGACTTTAGATCATATTTCTGAAAGTGAAAGTATGCCATGTTTCTGTTCTGGGTCTTTCCTTTCTCCCCTTTCAGGGAAAACAAACAAACTTCTTACACAGCATATTTTCAAGATAATTGCTAGTAATTAAGACTACACTGACAGGTCCTTTAGAAGTTCAGGCTTAATTTCACTGGGTCCTGCCTGTGCAAACTTGTTTATTTGAAACGTTCTCGGGTTTTTTCTGTGCTCTGCCTTAACTACTCTCTCCATGTTAAAACTGGTTGTGCTTCAAGGTCTTGAAGTCCAAAAAGAAGAGCACTGAGTGCTTCCCTCTTGTCCACTGCTTGCTCACTTTCTGTGTTTTGTGAAGGACTCTTTCTTTACTTTCTTTATTAACCAAATGCCCCTTGGGTCGCTATTTGGTGATATGATCGGTCAAAAGACTCAGAGTGGAGTAGGAGCACTGATGGGGTTGCTGACATGGAGAACCTACGGGGCTTAAAGCCGGACACACGAGTCAGTAGCAGCGAGCGGCAGTCATGGCATTGCACATCTGCTGGTCTTTATTTGCAGGCAGAGATGAATGCACGATTGGAAGGTGAGCTATGGGACAAACATGGGTTTAGTGAAATTCTGCCATTAAATTCTACACTGAAGATGTTAATTGTTTCTCTGTCCTTACAATTTGTGAAATCTGTAAGCTGACCAAATCTTTTTACCCACATTGTTATATTTGAGCCTCATTCATGCAGCAAAGTATTCCTGTTTACTGGTGACACTTAAACTTCTCTGCTGCTTAGATGAGGCCACCACCTTTTTCTCTTTACATTCAGGTGAAATTAAAGGTGTTCAAAAGGCAAAATAAGCTTCAGAGTCCCTATAAGTGTTTAATATCTTCCGTCAGAGCCAAAATCTCTTCAGGAACTTGGAAAACCTATGCTTCCTTGTTTTTTGCGCAGGGAAGCAGAGTGAAGTGGTTATTTGCAACTCTTGCATAGTTTTTAAATAGCACTTGAAGACACTGTTAAACTCATTTCTCATACCACTTAAGCGAAGGAACTCTGGTAATGTCCTATGTTGGGAAACATTTGAGTTATTGCATCAGTATAGAATTTACTCAGCAATAATCTCTCAGCCTCCAAATCTTGCCTTTGCATGATTTATAGCTCTTTACTTGATGAATCCCTTGCTTAGGCATATTCACTCATGTATGGTAAACAAATGAGTAACAGAAACGGTTGCTGCTGCTTACTTCTAGAGAACTAGCCTGATCCCAGCCCCTCCCCGAGAGTTTTCTCCTTGTGCATGAATGCAGTTGATCCTGTAAATTTATCACCTGTTTGCATATGACACCAAATATAACTTAAAATCCCTTAAACTCTGAGCTTCAGTAATTAACTGGGTGCAAAGCACTCAGACCAACTGCTGTGAGTTACGGGACCTAATTTACAGTTGCTGGTGTTGATGGATTAAAAGAAGAGAATCTTTGGTTCTCACTGATTTTTGTAGAGTTTGCTGGACTGGACATTTGAAAGAAGCATGTCTGCTTCTGTAAAAGCACAATGCAAGCAGCTCTTGCACTGCAGCATATATATAGTTGTGAATGTTACCATGGGGGCTGCTTTAATATTAAGACTAAGTGCAGGGTTATCTAATTCAGCTGAAGTAGCACGATGCCTTAAATTTGTGGAGCGGAGGAGAAAGAAACAACGATAAGGTATGGCAGGGAGTTATGAATTTAGTGATGTAAGACATTGATCGTGATGAAAAATGGAGACTTGAGGAATTTATTCATCATGCATACTTTTGAGTATTTTGGAAATAGCTCAGTAAATCATACCTGTTATTTTCATACTGCTAGTGTGTTGGGTCATTTCACTTTCAAAAAAAAAAAATTACTCAGATTTTCTGGGGAGAACTTTAAATTCTGTAATGTAGCAAGTGCCCGTGAATTTCTAAAGGTGAAGAGAATATTTGTACTCAAGGAAGAGAAGTGTATTGAATAACCTGGGGAAGGTGAATAGGTTTTCAGCATGTGGTCTGTGGAAGCCTGCAAGTTAGTGGGCAGCTTCTGTGGGGAAGGGCAGCCTAGCTGGTGGTGTCTGCTTGGATTTCCATAAAGCTTGCAACAAGGCTTCTCACTAAAAGCTTTTGAGAAAGCAAAGGCCATCAGGGATAAGGGAGTCTCTGGATTGTTGATTAATTGGTTAGAAGGTAGGAGATAAAAGGAACTGGAAATGGTCCCCTCTTGCTGTGAGGGGGGAGGTCACCTGTGGGAGTATTGCTTGGGACTGTGCTGATGGACATACTTGTTAGAGGCCTGCGGAAAGGGCTCAGTAAAGAGCTTGGTCAGCAAGGAGGCTTGCTGACGGCACCAAGACGATCCGAATGAGGAGAAAGAAGGTAAGACTGAAGACCTGCAGGAAGATCTTGTGTGTCTCTGGGCAAATGGAAGGTGAAACACAATGCAGATAAGTATAACCTGCGTTTGGGCAAGGAGAGCAATACTCATCTCGTGCCAAATCATAGGCTACAAACTCACCTTCAGTATGCGGGATTAACTTCTGAGCGTTACACCAGATCATTCTACAAAAATTTCAGATTGGTAGCAGTCAAAAATAGATATCTGCTATGGTGCTGTATGGAATTAAGGTTCATCTACACCTTGAATAGCGGCTGCGGTTTCTGGTCTTCCTGTGTCAATAGGTGTAGAGTAGAAACGAAAGCTTCGTAGAAGGGCAGTAAAGATGATTGAGGGTATTAAATGTCTTCCATGTAAGTAACAAGAAAAGTAGTACTCTTCATTCTCTCAGAAAGAGAGAGCGAGGAGCTCCAATAGAAACCTATTGAGTGACATGTAGAAGGTGAATGGAAAGAGCTTCTTTCTTTTCCCTGTTTGGGTACAGGAGGTAGGAAATGAAACTAGCAGCTGACATGCCCCAAACAAAAACCGTCTTTACACAGTGTATAGTTAAGCTGTGGAACTCTGCCACGGGATGTTGCAAATACTAAGTTTATGTGGCTTCAGTTGGAGACTGGATAAAATTGTGGAAGATAAATCCTGAGGCTGTGCAGAATTCTTCAAACCCCACTTGGCTCGGGAAAGCTTTGTAATGCGAGTGGTTGGAGGCTGGGGAATGTGATCTGTGCCTGCCATGGGCTTTTGGTCACTGAGAAAAGGTACCGTACTAAGTAGGCTTTTTGGTCTGAACATCTGCTCTTACGTCATCCACAAGCTGTCATATGCAAGCAGAAGCAAGTCTGCTAAGGTTCAGTGTAACATGGATGTGCCAGAGAACTTGTGCAAGCTTACACCGAGGATGCTCGACCGTGTGAGGGGAGTGAATTTTATAATAAATCCCTAAAATACACCCCATGGCATTGCTGTTTTCCACAACACTGTGTGAGTGTGCTTCCCAGTAAGGCTCGAAGGGCCATGTGAAGCTGCTGCTTAAACTTTTGCTTGTTTGATCAGCTGGTCTGATCTGATGTGAGATCTGAACAAAACTTCAGAAAATTCCTGAATACAAAAATCACTTGTTCAGAGCAGACAAATCTTTGTACGCTAACTTGCTGAATGCCAGAGGCTCTGATGGCTTTTGCTTTAGAGCTAGGGCTGGCAGTTGCACCATTTGAAGGTAATTGCCCTGATTTATAATGCAGATGTGTGCTTTGTTTCCTAGGTGACCTGTTAAGTAGCCTGTTGCAGAGTCCCAGTGCAGCCAAATTATTGAACCAGCCAATCCCCATCCTTGATACCGAAAGTGAATATATATGTTCCCTGGCACTGGAGTGCCTGGCACACCTCTTCAGCTGGATCCCTTTGTCTACTAGTATCACCCCGTCACTCCTCACCACCATTTTCCACTTTGCTCGCTTTGGCTGCGACACCCGTGTTCGGAAGATGTCTTCTGTCAATGGCAGCAGCCAGAACTCGGTGTTGGGACAGGAGCGTGGCCGACTTGGCGTCTTGGCTATGTCTTGCATCAATGAACTGATGTCTAAGAACTGCGTGCCTATGGAGTTCGAAGAGTATTTGCTACGGATGTTCCAGCAGACTTTCTACCTCCTGCAGAAGATTACCAAGGAGAACAACGCCCATACGGTGAAGAGCCGGCTAGAGGAACTGGATGAAAGGTAAGAGCAACCAAACAGCTGAGTAGCTGTGCTAGGGCCTCTTGCTTTCTAAAGGACTGTCTTTATTGTTTTGCGGTCATGCATGGTGTGTCTAATCGCCTTTTTTTCAGAGTACTGTGCTGAGGGAGACAGGCAGAAAGGTAGGTGCCCACAGGTAAGGTTCTGGTAAGGGCCTGAGTTTGCTAAGGGACCGTGGTGGCACAGGTTTGTATTCTTTCCTGTCCTCTTCCTCCCCTTTCCCCCGTTCGTTACTGTTTGACTGCAGGTCTGAGGTGGCACAAGAGCTGAACCTGCCCTTCATTCAGTTGTAACAGAAAACAGAAGAGGCTCAGTGAGGTAAAGGCATTGCAGTATTCCCTTTCCTGGTCGGCATCTGCCTTCTCTGCTTAAACTCAAACATACAAAGAGTGGGTAGATATTCTGCGAGTCATGACTTGAAAGAAATAGAAGTAGTTTCCTACCCTTCATTGAGATGTGACGATTTCTCATTGCTTTTTTATTTTTACTTTTTTTTTTTTTATTTTTAAACAACACCGAAAGACAGCTTGGGGAACTCCACTCACAGCAGTGGTGAATGGCTCCACCACAGAGGCTGTCTGGCGTGCTTGACTGGAGGCAGCGGGGAAGTGGCAGCATCTTGGGAGGCTGCGTATTGTCGTTTTCCAGAAAGTTACTACCATCCTTGTTGCCTAAAACAGCTCGACTCTTATATCGGATGTTCCTACTTGTAGGAGAGAAAGTGAGACTTGTCTTGCTGTTGTGTTGAGTGGTTGAATCCATGTGTTGGCAGGGTGATGGAAGAGGCGATGACTTGATGCTGCCTCTTGTTGCAGGCCTGCTGCCATGGGAAGGCTGGCAGACCGGTGCTGATGTTGGCAAATAGGTTGCAACTGTGTGAATGTGCTCAGTATCTTGCTGCGGATACATAATGGTGGAAATAAATTTCTTGTGCTGCTGTATAAAATTTCCGTTCCCAGATGCAGCAGCAAGGCTTTTGAGCTTCTAGGGTCTTTTTTGTTATTTTTATATCCACTCAAGAGAAAACACAAGTTCAGGAAAAAAACTGCATCCCTTTGTAGAGATGACTTGCATGTTTCTTCTGTAAAATTCCCTTTTTCCGTATCTTTAGATACACGTATAACTTTGGGATGGTAAATCTAGATTAATTGTGACTTCTGTTTAACAGTGAATTCTACTTGCTCATTTTTTTACTAACTTGCTCTGACTTCAGTATCGCTCGCTTCCTAGAAATAAGACGTGTAGAAATCTGCCACCTTTGCATACAAGATTGTGTGCACAGAAAGCCAGGAGTTACACTCTGGATTTCAGAAAAGCTCTCCTGGAAACCCACAGTCCCTTGTTTAACTTTGTTCTTTCTTTACGGAAAACATCAGCAAGCAGCCTTCACTGGCAAGGCAGTGGAAGGTCTGTAGCTGTGTTGGCCTTCACAGAGACGGTATTGCCATATCGTTACGTTCTGCTGCTTAGACATGTTATCCGCAGAGATTGTTGGTGTCTGTAATTGTGAGACCCCTCTTTATTCATTGCGAAGGTCTGAAATAGGGATGTAACTAAGATGTTCCGGAGACTGGAAAAATCTAGCTGGCTTCTGGAGGAGTGGAGCTTTCTCTGAGCTGACTCTGTCCTCTCCGTGGAAGAGAATGCAAGGATTTTCCTTTTGTCACTTAAGGGCATAGCTATGCTTTTATGTCCAAAACTAAAGAACTTACCACATGAAAGTGTCATCTTGGCTCGGACTGACAAAATCCTGAAAAAAATTGGCACTGAAGAAACTAACTTGAGTAGATTGCTGTCTTCAGAACCTCCTTGCCCTGGGTCCGTTCCTTCCCATCCTCTCGTGGTGCTGGTCATTTTTGTTCTGTTAAAAAATCAGTGTGGTCTTGAACAGTTGGTACTGCCAAACTAGTCCAGAAAAAGAGTAAGCTTAAACTGTCTTCTGCTTTATTTGTGTTTGGCTTTAACTTGGAGATCCCAAAATGTGGGAAATGGCTAGTAAGGATCCAAGCAAAGGTTGCAGAAGGGGCTTTGGGGCTGGCAGAGCTAGGGGCCAGGTAAGAATTTCGCTGGCCTTGGATCAGAGCCTCTTTAGAAAACAAAAATGAAAAGAATGAAGGAGGTGTTTGGGTCTGGACTCTTTATTTTTTTGCTAGCTTTACTTTTGAAGTGTTTGATCCGTGATCAGGTACGTCTAGTGATCTCTTGTCAAGTAGGCAATGCCAAATAAAAAGGAAATTTAATCTTTTTGCATATTCAAAGTATTGTGTGGTTTTGTAGGCTTATAATAACCAACAGTGCTGCAGCTCTTTGTTAGTTGGAAATGCTTCTGGTCTTGAGTCAGTTTTCATTAGAAAGAGTGGGGTTCCCCCCTCCAAAGAAAAACAGTTTGCAGAAGGGAAGAGCAAGGCAGTACAGTAAAACAGGACTGTTCACGCGTGTCTGAAACTTTGCTAAACCTCACTTTTTATTTAAAAGAAAAACTTGAAGTACTCTTGCACTTTAGAGCTCTTGCCGTATGGGAAGGATGGACTTCTCTGCACGCGCCCTTGCCATTGGATTGCCGGAGCTCTTGCTGTTTGTGTATGATGCTGCAATGCGTTGGTCCTCTGTACTGATAGAGTACTTAACTCTTTTCTGTATAGACAGATATGAAGATGATTTCTAACCTTGATGAAGCTCGTGTTGTGCAGCGCGTGTTCTTATTCCTCAATAAAAGCTTACCCCACTGTGGTCTTTGTAATTTTTCCCCAGCTGCGTACTCAAGAACCCTCAGTGCTTGCACTGAGGTCGTGCTCGTGCTGGACTCCCTGAAATTTTGGTAGCAGGCTTCTCTTTGGATCTTCACTTTGTACAGTCCCAAGCATTGCGTAGTCCCGTGCTTTGGAGGAAGATTTGTCTTTATAGTCTAATTCAGTCACAAAAACCTGGGCACAGTTCAGAAACTTTTGGATAGTTGATCTGCAGAAGAAACCGTCCTTTCCAGCTCTCAACTCCATGGCTCTCCCACTACCTCGTGTAAATTTAACACGTGTATTGCTAACTCCTGCATTAACTTCTTGCTTCCAGCTGAATTCCTCAGTGGTACAGTTTATTTCACTAATCCTATCTACATCAGTAAGATGACCCTTGCTATTAAATTATTTCTCTAGGGTGGGGGGGTATTGTGCTTATTTGCAGGCCTGGTTGAAATCAATTATTTATCTGACTATTAAAGTTGCTTTTGACTAGACTGTCTTTTCTGCTGTTTCAGGTATTAATGGAATGAAGGGTTGCCCGTCCTGTAGGTAACTGTTGCAGGGCTTTATATTTTAATTGTTCTACTGGCTGTTAATTGTAACTTTCTTTTTAATGAAAGGATTTTGAGTGAATTTTATCACTATTTCAATGAAATTGCTTTCCCTTGTGGCATCCTTCATGTTTTCTCAGTTGTGTCTTCTCCTTTCCCTTGTAGCTACATTGAGAAGTTTACGGATTTTCTCCGTCTCTTTGTGAGCGTCCACCTACGAAGAATTGAATCCTACTCCCAGTTCCCCGTGGTTGAATTTCTGGCACTGTTGTTCAAATACACTTTTCATCAGGTACACCCCTGCAACATCATTTTCCTCGGTCTGTTCTGTTGTCTTGTGCAGCAGGGCTAGCTTGTTTTCCCCAGTGAAGTTGATACCTGAAGTTAGCCCAGAAAAAAAAATGAACTTGTCTTACTGGCATTTCCCCCGTAGTGCTGGGGACTTGGAAATGGCTTAATGTGCTCTTGGATTTAGTTGGAGACAGGGTCACATGTAGTTACCTTGCAAGAACAACTTGTTTGGTGTTTAACTTTGTTTCTGCTTTTATTTTTTTGCTGGTTCTTGGAATGGACAATGTTGTCTGGAAAAATCTCTATAGCTTGCTTGTTTTCTGTGTGGGGATGCTTTTCTTTCTCCTCAATCTCCAGCTTTTACTGTATCTGAGGCCTTCCTTGTAACTTTTAGTTTTAGTATTAAAAAAAAACCCGTATGGCTCTTGGTACGTGTTACCTTGCTGTAGAAGCTGTCACAATGCAACTCAGCCCTATTTACCCCCACGTGTGAATAATGACAAGGAAGCAGATTTATAAAATGCTGGAAGCTGATGCAGCAAGCCATGAGATGGGTTAATGCTGAGGCACGCCTTGTAATTCCTGGGTTCCCACCTTGTGCAAAAGCTGTTGCTCATCTTTTGACAGCTATAAATCTCTCCAGTGATCTCCGAGAAATTTTTCAATAAAGCAAGAAGTTCTTCCCATGGATTGAAGCGCATGCTAACTCGTATTTTCATTGTGTGAAATCAGTCTTGCCATAGCTCGTGATACTCATTGTGAATTTTGGTGTATTTCAGCCTACGCATGAAGGTTACTTTTCTTGCTTAGACATCTGGACGCTCTTCTTGGACTATCTGACTAGCAAAATTAAAAGTCGTCTGGCAGACAAAGAAGCAGTACTCAACAGGTAAGCAGTCGGGAAGCTGTCAGGATGTGACAGCTGCAAAGAGACTTCATGGTCACCATGGAAGGGCTGTAAGAAAAGCTATTGCTTACTCCAGCTTCACATGTGGTTGAGTCCTTTCTTTTTCTAAAATCGTGAAGTATAAAAAGTGTAAACTTCAATGTTTCACACTCGTTCAAAAGAATTTGAACTGAGCAAGTTAGAGTAGAAAAACTATCACTTACGTATGTTGTGTGTGAACCTAGCAGCCAGAGGAAGAAAGCCTTGCAGTCTAAAATAAATTTGCTAAAATTTATTAACAGTTACAGTTCATAGAACACATTTTAGCACATATTAGAGGAGGAGACCACAGAGTAAGTTGCCTAGTAAGTTCTTACACAGCTCATACAACTAATGAATGAATTAGGAAAAATTTTTTATTTAGTTAGGATTTTAAAATTCCTGTTTAAATGGAGGATATGTTTCTGGGAAACATTCATGAGACTGTGTTTGGAAGTTAAAAGTTCCACTTGCTTACCTCTGATGCTGGTTGTATGTATCAATTGCAACAGTGGTTGGCAGCTCTTCCTTTGTAGATGCTGTGTCCTGAAATGGGTGGCTCTCGTTTGATAAAAGTCCCTTTGCTGCCATTTTAAAAATCTGTTGAATATACTGGTATCTTGTTCCAGTTTTAGAGGCTTAAAAGTGCCATGGCTTGTGCCATATTATGTTCTGCTAAGTGCAGAAGGAAGCTTCTTTGCCTTGAGCACACTAAATACAAGTGGTTGGTTTTGATGCCCGGCTGATTTTCAAAACCAAAGAGCAAATGTGGAACTAGCTTACACCAGACAGCTCTCTTCCTTTCAGCATGGGAACTGTGTCTTTTTAATTTCTCAAGTAGTAGGTATTTGCATTTGAACTTTGTTATAATTTGTTCCTAATTTGCTGCGCTCTGCCTAATGCTGTTGAACTCTGCCTTGGCGTTCTGCTCCTCTTCTTCATCTGGCTAACATGCGCGTAATGTGTGTTATCTTTGTGTCAAATAGTTTGTTATGGAGAAAATGGAAACAAACAATAGCTGTCTCTAGGAGATATGTCAGACTATGAAATAAAAAAAGCATGTAGGTGGTTGAAGCTTGTCCTGTTTTGTCAGAACTACCTGTCCTTAGTGACAGCTCCGACAGCTACAGCTTCCTGCGTGCTCTCAGACCTGTAAACGCTGCAGTTTGACAGTCTGGGAGTGGTTACACCGCAGGAGCACAGATGAAGTTTCCTGTTTTGTGGTTTATAAGCTTTGCATTTTGTACACATTACAACTTTTACTACTGGATAAATTGCTGAATCCAGAGTTATGTCATCTGATTACGGAAATGATGGTAATTCAGCTACCTTGCACAGAGAACTTTCAGCTGCTTAGCTAGTGACGCAGCTGACTGGTCTGACACTTGGATTGCATCATGCTCTGAATCTCTCTTAGTGTGTGCTAATGCCTAGTTTGCCAACCTGATCTCACCTAGAAAAGAGCATGACTTTTTGCATTGGACCCCAGCTGTTTTGAGAAGGGAGGTTTTTAAAGCAAACAATCAAACCAAACCCCCTGAAAATCCTCTGACTTCAGTGTTGTGTCACCAGGAATGATTGCATGCTTTGGTGGCTCTGCGCTAATTTTGCAACTTGGCATTATTCTTAGGCGATCAATGAGAAGGAGGGTCTTCTGCGCTCCGTACCAGCTTCATAGCTCCGAGAGATGAAAAGATATCTTTCAGTGACATGCCTTTAGTGTTACAGTACAAGTAGAAAAAGTGCTGGCTTTGTTTCAGAGGACAAGGGCCTGAATTCTTTGGCCAACAGTGCAGGGAAAGTGGATAGCCTCAGGGGAGGCCCCATTTTGAGGTAGGCAGCAGTGACTCTGCCCTGTTTCATCTGTTCCTCGTTCAGTGCCCAAAAAGCAGAGCACCAGACAGGCTGCTGAGGAGCAGCTTAAGCGACAAGAGGCTCATGGTGCCTCCTGTTCATGTACATCTGCTATTATTCCTGGCAAGCCACTCCTACCTTTCCTGTTTTGAACTCTTGGGCTGCTTCTATTGCTTACAGTTCTTCCTTTCCCTTTCAGAAGTAGAGGGATATCAGATATTACCAAGGCTCCTTCTTTGCAGGTAGCGTGTGACCTGAAATGACATGATACTCTTAATCCCAGGATCTGCTTGGTGTTTCCTCAACAAACCTGTAAAGCTGTGCTGCAGGCTCTTTGCAGTGGCCTGCTTTAAACTGTCACCTGTTTTACCGATCTCCTTTGCTGGAAGGGCTGTGGGCACAGCAATCTCTGCAGAATTCTTTTCTCAAACTCTTGCTCTGTCTTCTTCATGGTCATAGGTACGAAGACGCCTTGGTTCTGTTGCTGACAGAGGTGTTGAATCGAATCCAGTTCAGGTATAACCAGGCACAGCTGGAGGAGCTGGATGATGAGACACTGGATGATGATGTAAGGAGCAGAGTTGAACAAGGACAGCTGCAGGTCCAGATATTAGCTCTTGCACTGGTAATGCCTGGAATGTCTTTCCCAGAGCTTGTACTTTGGGGTACAAGCTAGACAGCTGCTTCTTCACTCCGTTCTGTGTGGGGTTTGAGGTTTAAAGCAGCATGAAATGCTTTTGACAAAAATGTACTTAATCACACTGAAAAGATAGGACCTTTGTTTTTAATTTAGTTCTTACGGGGGGAAAAAAATATAGATACTTATGTTCTGATTATCAGAGGCATTAGGTGTCCATGTCTGGTTGCTTTGGAATTTAAATGCTGAAATATCTCCGAGACAAAAGCTTTAAGCTGTATATATTGTTGGTGCTTTCGTTTAAGCTTATTTCTCCTAAATCAGTATTGGTAAACATCATCTCAGCACTGATAAATGTAAAAGTGGAGTAAGTGGCCAAAATGGATGAGGCCAGAGCACTGGAGGGGCAGGTTGTTCTGCATAATGGATGCTTGTCATCTGAGCAGTAACTGTGCTTTAGGAGTGAATGCTTGTGCCTTATCACTCCAAGGAAACATATGCACGCATGCCCAAAGCATGGGTTGGCAAAATTATTCTCCATCAGATGTCTAGCAGCATATGAGAATCATAAGAGCAGTATCTCTTCAGTATCTGGGTGTCTGCAAAAGCCAAGCTCTGGAAAGGAGCTAGCTAGTCCCAAGCATCAGTTAAGACCTACTAGTCTACAAAAAGCCATCTGTTTCCCTCTGGAGGTGCTGTGCTTACCTTGGTGTTTCTTCCCGTAGCAGCAGACTGAGTGGCAGCGGTACTTGCGCCAGAGCTTGGAAGTGGTTGCAAAAGTCATGGAGCTCTTGCCAACTCATGCCTTCTCCACACTAGTAAGTAGTTACCTGGACCAAAAGTGCAATGTGAAATGAGCACCAACTGCTGGAGTTTGTTGTAAGCTGTTTGATAGAGGCCGCAGTGCCAAAAAAGTAGAGAAATTTTGCGTTTGGATGCAAAACCTTGGCAAGGGGAGATGAGAAATTGAAGGAAAAAACTTGGGGTTTTGGCTTTGTCAGATTTCTGGGTGTGTTTTGAAGAGAGGACTTCAGTGAGCGTCTGAGTCCTACTTGCTGGACACTAAGCTGTTTAGAAATTCCCATCTCTCAGAGTGTAAACATTTGGCAGCAATCCTTCACTGCTGTTTATCTTGGCCTTTATATTAGGAGGCAGCGCTGTGAATTGGGCAGATGAGAGTGTCATTATTAGGGTTTTAAGAGAAGTGAAATCTTTGTTTAAATGAAAGGCTAGCTATAAATGCTAAAGAGAGTGCCTCGGACAATTGGGAATTATATCTGGTAAACACACATAAGTGCTTCTCTCCAGCTGGTGCCACTGCTGTTGCTAGAATTGGTGGAAAAGTTGTCTGGGTTTGTAGCATTATAATGGTTTTTGCGGAGGAGATTTCGAGGCTGTAAGCCAGTGGAGTCCAAAATTCAGAGCAGTCAGTGCCTTTTTGCTGGATGAGAAGGAAGGCAAGTAATAGCAGTGGGATCTCAAAGCAAGTCTATTAATTCTGCTGGAGCTACTGCATACCTAGACCTCTGAACCATATTCCCAAGAAGCAGAGAAAATTGAGCTGCTGCAGAGGCAGAAGATGCCTGACCTGAACTGCTTTTTTTAATTGATATTTTTATTTAAGAAACATTCTGGCTGAGCTAAGCATTAGAAGCCTGTTACTAGAAACTCTGAAGTAGTGAACAAAACAGTCCTCATACGAAAGTAGAAGTTGCTCTGCAGTGTGGTGGCACGGCATGAGTCAGCAAGAGGCAAACAAATGGAGCAGCTGTTTCAGTGAGCATATGGGTCATATGGTGAAGAGCATGTGGCTTCCTTAAAGTAACACATTAACATGAGGAAGACTATCTGTTTTTTTTAAATAGTGATCCTCCTGCAGTTGTACAAAGACACTCAACTGCTAATTAGGCACAGCATGTTAGAAATGTGGTAGTGAGTGCTTTCTTGAGCCCTGCATTAGTTCATTCTTGTGTACTGGATAATCTGGGAGATGCTCAAGCAGTTTCACGTGCTTTTCACAGTCGTGTGCAGTGCTGTTGAATGCAGTGGCTAGTCTATCAGTAGCAAATAATTAAAACAGTGTACAGCAGCTGCCATTACTCTGTCCCGTGCTGGACAATGAAAGGCTGCAGTTCCTTCTGCTGATGGATGAGTGAACTTTCATTAAAACCAACCACCTCAAATGTGGTGACTTTTGCCAATAGAAATTAAGTAGAACTATGCCAGACTGAAAGAGCTGGAAAATATTCTTTCTGATGGGATGCCTACAAGGAAAAGGTGAGTCTGCAGTTTTGTCCTCTATGTATACAAATGCATTGAGGTACAGCACAAATAATCTCTTAATACAGATCACCTTAGCTGGCTGAAAGCTGCTTAGAAGGCTTCCTAGTCTGTGTGCACAATACACTCCCCCATGGCAGCGTAACCTGTTGCTCAGCTGAAGTATCACCAGGATCAGGCATGTTTGCTGTCAGTCCTGAATGATGGAGTTAGGCTAACGCTCTGTTCCCAGACCAGGATGCGTGACGACTGTGGTGTTTGCTCCCTTGGCTGCTTTTCCCCATGGGGCTTTAGCTGTTCTTGATGCAGCTTGCCAGCAGAGTGCTGTAGTACTTCCCTTCTGTACTCTGTTACAGAGGCACTGAACTCAACTTCTTTGGTTGAATAATATTTTGGTAGCTGCATTTTGAGAAGCTGATACTTGCGGGTGAGGCGGATGCAGCGCAGGCTTCCTGAGCTCCAGGCTCTGCCTTTCCTCTGCTTTATTTGATCTGGGTTATACATCCGTCTGTGTATTCATAGTGGTGGCATGCTGTGCCATCACTTACACTTGTCAGACCATTATCTTGTTAGGCTGATTGCTGGTATTTGTGGGAAAAGGAGAGCTACCACAGAGAAGTGCCTTCAGGATGGTGATCTTTGTTGTTTTCATGACAGCTATCAAGACATGAGAAGCCGTGACATGCAGGATCAGCCCAGAACCTAGCAACTTGCCTTTTCTCCAAATGTCTTTTTGAAGGCACTAGGAAGAAATAAGAAAACTGTGCTCTGAGTAATTAGTAGTTGGGTGTTAACTGTCTGCCAAGCCCCAAAATCATGCTCATTTCTTGTCTCTTCTAGTTTCCAGTTCTGCAGGATAACTTGGAAGTGTATCTGGGACTCCAGCAGTTTGTGGTCACTTCAGGGACAGGTAACAACCATCGTCCAGCACTGCGGTCCTCACTCTTTGAATAGCTGATTGCAAAAACACTCTAGACCTGCTTTGGTGTTGCTGCCTTCTGTATTCTGTTGAGGATCTGAACACACGTATGGTGTCTAATGGCTCAGTAGTTAAACACCAATATCAGACAAAAATCTAGTAATGTGATTTATGGTTTTTTATTGGTGTGGTTCTTCCCTCGTTCTGGTACTTGAAATGAAGATACCATATGTGTTAAGAACAGGTATGCAGCATGAAATACTACAGTAACGTGGATGGATAATGGTTACTTTTTTCCTCCCACTAAAACTTATTTCAAGAAAGGTTGCGCTGTTGTTTGCTTTGGGCTCAAATCTGGTGTGAAGTTGTCCACCATAGGAGCATTTTTATTCAGGCTTGAATTAAAACCATTGTGAGTCAATGAGAAGATGAAGTATTTAGGATGTAGTACTAGTTTCTGAAGACTTATCTAGCTGGCATTTCAGGAGCCTTCATGTATAAAGTAGTTTACAAAGATACCAGTGCTCTCAACTGAATAAAATGCATGAGCGTAGCTTTGTTGCTCCTTCCTGAGAAATAAGGAAAGTAGTAGTAGTGAGATCTGTATGAGGGAAGATTGTGGCTAAGGTTATATTTAAGTTTTCTGGTATGACCAGTAAAGGATTCTGTTACATCTTCAATACTGCTGTACATGACAGAATGGCAATTGTTGTATAGACAGTTCAGGAAAAATTACTTC
The DNA here is from genome assembly GCF_018139145.2 of Gymnogyps californianus. NCBI lineage: Eukaryota > Metazoa > Chordata > Aves > Accipitriformes > Cathartidae > Gymnogyps > Gymnogyps californianus. The sequence goes on from NC_059485.1 coordinate 17,748,368, forward strand.
CAATTTTAGGATCATTTCAGACCTAGGATAAGCAATATGTAGGTTAATGCTGTAGCAACAATCTACTGTCAGGTGGGCTGGCTGTTTAGCTGATGGGTCAGGAGAAGTAGCTCAGATGCAGTTGGGGATTCAGAACTGGATGATAGTATGCTGGTGCCAGTAGTACAAAATGGCAAGCTTGTTGCTGAAAACTTAATCTGAGATTAAATATGGGCAGTGGAAAGAAAAACAGATTTTCTTTGAAACATGGTGTTGCAGAACATGTTTGCTTTTTTAGTAAAAGGTCGGGAGTGCTTGGAGACCACGTATGTGCAGCTGAGCGGTAGGATGATTGCATAGGTAGTAGGATTGGCAAATCTACTTATTGGTATGTTTCTTATATCTGAGAAATATGAAAGTAAATAACCACACTTCACATCAGAAGCAAATACACTCTTGTTCCAAATATGCTTCTGCTGCTGGAACACTTCCTGCACTCTAGCCAGCAGAGGGAGTCCGGGTAAGACCTTCTCCGCAGAGCTGGGGTTGCTTTTTGATGTCAACGGATAACCAAAAAGGCTCCTTTTTATATAGGTATTAATACCAAATAGAAGAAAAGAAATGTGTAAAAGGCTGAAGTAGTTGGTAACATCCATTTCAGCCTTTAAAGAGGAATACGAAGTGTGGCAGTCGGAAGAGTTGAACTCGTCTTACCCAGTTTGAGTATTTCAGTCACTTGGACAGTGCTCCGATTTGAACTCTGACCCACTGCTGAGCTAATTTAAGAAGAATGCTTGTAATGTAATTAGAATAAACTTTGCATTTCCTGTAGCTTTGTAATTAGGTTCCCCATCCCAAAGAGCTGTATTTATTAGTCACAAGGTTTTTAAAGTACGAGTTTTCAGACTACTAGGCTCTTAGTCAGTGGCTGTTAGCGCAAGTGATTATTTACACTTAGGTTTTTCGGCTTCATTGCTAATGAACCATAATGTCATTTCAGGTCACAGGCTGAACATCACTGCGGAGAACGATTGCCGCCGTTTACACTGCTCCTTGCGGGACCTGAGCTCCTTGCTGCAGGCTGTTGGTCGTTTAGCAGAATACTTCATTGGGGATGTGTTTGCTGCCAGGTTCAATGATGCTCTTACAGTGGTGGAGAGGTAGGTACGGGAGGGGGAGTTTGCTGTTCCTTCACCAGTACAAGGAGTAATTGTCACCACTGCAGTGAGTGTGAAAACGAAGGTTTCTTTCTGCCTCCCCTTGTTATGATTAAATTGAGATATGAACTCCTCCATGGCCAGAACCCTAATTGTTACATTCATCAGTGCTAAGTTTCCCAGCTGGCTTTCTAAATCCTTAACCAAAGAACTGACTAATAGGAGGGATTAAATAAAATCAGTCACTTGAAAAGATTGAGGTACTTGTTTTCCAGCATCTGCGTTTGTGATGCAATGAAATGAGATGTAGAGCTTGATTACTTGAGTTGTGTATCTCAAAGCTAAATCACCAAAACCTCTTTTCTTAAATCAAAAGACCTGTGAAAACTAAAAGGCAGACATCATTTGATTCTTCCCCTTCAAGAAACTTAATTAGCACATAGTTGCAAATTACAGCATTTCAGGGCTTTACACAGCTGTCTTGGTTATCTTTTTTCATTTCCATGCAGGAACATCGTACTTGTTCCATCTTATCACAAACAGTGACATAGGCTCTAAATAATTTTCAACTAAATGGTCTAAATCTTGTCTACGTATTAGCTAAATATGGACGCAGACTTGCAAAGAGCTGCATTCAGATAAGATGTTTGAGCAGATTTGTACATGTGTGTATCCATCTTACAGTCCCTTTACACTACCATATATGTATTCACTTCCAGGTTGGTAAAAGTAACGCTATATGGATCCCAGATTAAACTGTACAACATCGAAACTGCAGTACCATCTGTATTGAAACCTGACCTTATCGATGTGTGAGTATGAGAGATACACTGCAAATGACCGTATCCAAATTTGGTACCTACATGGGGCGGAGGAAGCGTTAGATCTCCTTGGTCTGGTGCTCTAACCACTTGCTTGGCAAATATTCTGAAAAGCGCATCTCCCCAGCGATTGCTAGCTAACCAGGAGGGCACCTTCTTTTAACTGTTGAAGGTCAAGGCTGCTGCCAGCATTTTGGACCACTGTTTCCTCAAACTGATGTACTCAGGTTATTTAAAGAAAAATAAATTTGGGATGAGAAGTAAAAATGCCCATTATGTTAGCTCTAAAAGCAAACTGTTATTCTGCCCTGTACTAAGGTCTGTAAAAGCTTAGTTCTTTTGCAGTATAATTAAATGATGAAATAAGTGTTACAGTAGTGGTGGTGTAAGAAATGGATCCACTGTCGGTATGTAGTTCCAGTTTATGGATGTTTTGCTACCAAAGTCAGATCTATGGCTCAGGTAAAAGATGTTTTTCCTAGTACGGGGTTTCAAGTCCTTGGCTTCCAAGACAAACATATGCCTTCCAGCTATGCGAGCCATTTCTGAAACAAATGAATGCCTTCGATCCAGAAGTTGACATTTAAGTGTGAAATCTTGATGCTGCTAGTAGTAGAACACCACTCTTGACAGCCTTTTAGAAGCCTTCCATTCCTAAGGCTGTGTAGTACAAACCTGTTTCCTGCCAGCTGGTGTTTTGCGAGCAGAATTTAAGGTTGTCCTTTTGAACACGTTAAGTGCTTGTTCTAGTTTGCAATTGCATGTATAGCAGCTCCTTGAAAACCCCCACTAGATTTCATCGTATAGTTCCCTGGATTTCTCCTAATAGTCCCAAGTTACTAGCACTGAGTATTGTGCAGATGATGTTCTTTTAATGGTCTCTTTCCTTTTCTGATTTAAAATAATTCGGGAGGTTTTTTCTGTGATCTGTTAGCGAGGGGTTTTCATCCTTTTCTCTGTCCAATGTCCCTGAAGAAACCTATGATCCATTTTCTAATGCCAGCCTAACAAAGGTACATTGTCAAACGTTTGGAGGACACCTGTCCCTGTGGTCCCAAAGAGATGTCCTGACTCAAAAATCTTAGTATGATTCTGTGCCAAAAGTATAATTATAAAGTATGGTTATAGTCAACCTACCAGTTGATTATAATTTGACCTTATCAGTTTATACCTTTGGCTTAATACTGTTGCTCAGTGGGTGAGTCCAGTTCCAGCACACCTTTAAATATGCCTTGAATGTACAGGGTCGAGGACAAAAAAAAATAGTAGTAAACAATTTTTAAAGAAAAAGCTGCCAGCTTTGTCTGAGAATACTGGGGAAGAATATTGGTATGCTGTCAAAACTACCCACCATGCTCAGGACTTGTGCCCTTCTGCAGCTGTCCTGCTTGTGTACCTTTTATTCCCGTGTATGTATCTTACCCTTGCTCTGCTCCTCCACAGCCACGCTCAGTCCCTGGCAGCGCTGCAAGCCTATGCGCACTGGCTCGCACAGTTCTACAGCGAAGTTCACCGACAGAACCCGGAGCAGTTCATCTCTCTCGTCTCCACCGCTCTGGAGGCTATCACACCCCTCATCAGCTCTAAGGTACCTTCAGTCAGTGCTGGGCTGAGGCTAGGCTTCCACCCAGAGCAGGAGACTCTCCGGTGGCAGTGCTGTTATGTTCAGGTGTTTAACGGTTTGCTCTGGACCACACTTTGGCTCCTGATGTGAATCAGTCTGAGAGCTGGATGTCTGTCTTCCAGAGCCACAGCGAATGTCTCGTGTAGGGTGAGACCAAGAGCAATTCTAAATAGCACTGTAGGTCAAGCTAATACAAGAGCAAGCAACTTATAGGCATATAAACTCAGTCTAATGATTTTATGGCTTGAAAGCCGGGAAGTCTCTCTTCCACAGTACTAAGGGAACTGACCTGTTCTCTGATCGGCAAATAGATACTATAAACTGTCTTGCTTGCCAAAACCGGTGATGGCAGCTCACTGTGCTGTCTGGCGCCAGTGTTGCATCGTACGTGTGGTGGGTTGACCCTGACTGGGTGTCAGGTGCCCACCAAAGCTGCTCTATCTCTCCCCTCCTCAGCTGGACAGGGGAGAGAAAATGTAATGAAAGGCTCGTGGGTCGAGCTAAGGACAGGGTGAGATCACTCAGCAATTACCGTCACAGGCAAAACAGTCTCAACTTGGGGAGAAAAATTAATTTATTATCAGTCAAATCAGAGTAGGATAAGGAGAAATAAAACCAAATCTTAAAAACACGTTCCCCCCACCCCTCCCTTCTTCCCAGGCTTAACTTTACTCCTGATTTTCTCTACCTCCTCCCCCCGAGAGGTGCAGGGGGACAGGGAATGGGGGTTGCGGTCAGTTCATCACACGTTGTCTCTGCCGCTGCTTCCTCCTCACACTCTTCCCCTGCTCCAGCGTGGGATCCCTCCTATGGGAGACAGTCCTCCACGGACTTTTCCAATATGAGTCCTTCCCACGAGCTGCAGTTCTTCACGAACTGCTCCAGCGTGGGTCCCTTCCATGGGGTGCAGTCCCTCAGGAACAGACTGCTCCAGCGTGGGTCCCCCGCGGGGTCACAAGCCCTGCCAGCAAACCTGCTCCAGCCTGGGCTCCTCTCTCCACGGGGCCACGGGTCCTGCCCAGAGCCTGCTCCAGCGTGGGCTTCCCACGGGGTCACAGCCTCCTTCGGGCACCCCCCTGCTCCGGTGTGGGGTCCTCCACGGGCCGCAGGTGGATATCTGCTCCACCGTGGACCTCCATGGGCTGCCGGGGGACAGCCTGCCTCGCCATGGTCTTCACCACGGGCTGCAGGGGAATCTCTGCTCCGGTGCCTGGAGCACCTCCTCCCCTCCTTCACTGACCTTGGTGTCGACAGAGTTGTTTCTCGCACATACTCTCCCTCCTCTCTCCAGCCGCAATTGCTGCTGCGCGGTAACTTTTTCCCTTTCTTAAATCTGTTATCCCAGAGGTGCTACCACCATCGCTGATGGGCTCGGCCTTGGCCAGCGGCGGTCCGTCCTGGAACCCGCTGGCATTGGCTCTATCGGACATGGGGGAAGCTTCTAGCAGCTTCTCACAGAAGCCACCCCTATAGCCACCCGCTACCAAAACCTTGCCACGCAAACCCAATACAGTGTGGTTCTGTGTGGTGGTGGTACGGGCAGCCTGACCACCTTCTCTTTCAGGTGCAGGAGAAGCTGCTGCTGTCTGCATGCCACCTGCTAGTCTCTTTAGCCACCACAGTGCGACCAGTGTTCTTGATCAGCATCCCAGCAGTACAGAAGGTGTTCAACAGGATCACAGACACTTCTGCGCAGCGGCTTCCTGATAAGGTGATTTGTCTCAAATATGAAGAACGTAGATTAGGTGTCCTGGGGAAGCTGTACCTCAGTTCTTACTGTAGCGAGGTATAACCTCAAAAAAAAAAAAAAAAAAAAGGCGGGGGCAGCAGTTATCTCTGTACTGTGGATATCCAGGAATCAATGATACAATTTGGAGTGCTGTACAAGCATGGAAGCTTAGTGTGCAAACCAGACAAGGAGTAATGAAAGTGGCATCACCTTTGGTTTATGAATATGAAGAACAGAGACTTACTGTTGCAGGGAAGGGCTGACAGAGCTGGGAGCTGGTTCCAGCCCTTAAGTCATGGAGCTTTGCTTTTCTCTTACCTTACAGAGCTGCTAGTTTTCACTTGGGCTCACCTTCTGCTATTGAACTCTTTCCTCAAACGGTTGAGCACTGCTGATGTCTTGGACAGCCGTAAAATGTCACTTCACTCTGGGGTTGTGCTCTAGCAAAAATTGAATTGCAAATACAGTAAAACTTTGTCTCTTTGCTTAATGTCTCGTTGCTTCTAGGCCCAGGTGTTGGTGTGCAGAGCACTGTCGAATGTATTGTTGCTGCCCTGGCCCAATCTTCCAGAGAGCGAACAGCAGTGGGCAGTTCGTTCCACCAACCACGCCAGCCTAATCTCTGCCCTCACGAGAGAATACCGCCAATTAAAATCCAATGCCATCTTGCCACAGAGGAAAGTGCAGCTGGAGGACAGTAAGTACCAAGTTTCTTGGTGTGTGCTGTCTTCTGACAGCTGCAGTGCAAAGCTGATTTTTCCAATAATTATTTTGGCTGAGAAACTGTATTTAGCGTACAGGGAGGACAGGAAAGGAGCAATTTGTATTTTCTTTCTTTTTTTTTAGAGCCCCTTCTTCTGTGGGTGTGTAAAGGGCGCTCTCGCCCCAGGTTGCCTGTAAACTCTTCCGTCAAAGTACTGTCTTCCTCAGTCGTGCAGGGAAGGTGGGATCAAGTTTGTGATAAAACTTTGAATAGCAGTGATTGCATTAGGAATACTTAACAGCCTAATGCTGGGATGCTATAGTATTAGAAATATTGACTGGAGGCAGTGTTAATGAAGATTATGGTTATAAAAACTTAAGGGGGGAAGTAAGAATTTCTTCCAGACTTGGGAAGTGCTGTAGAGGGTTTATATACGTAGGAGGAGAGCCCTGAACTGATGGGGTCCAGGGACCTTTGGAAGTTTCTGTGCATGTTTTGGGACTGCTTTTGGGGGTGTCTTTTGTTTTTTTAATCACTTTAAAAATTGTTTAGAAGTGTGCAGTGTCACAGCTTCTGACAAACCTGACATGCTGGTTAGCTGTGTGCAGGGAGGGAGCACGGGAGAGGGTGGTTTGCTCCTCACGAGAAGAGTATCAGCAGACTGCTCATATGGGTTGAACTGAGCCAGTTAAGTTCTCCCAGCATTTGGGTTAGCTTATACAGTGATTGTATATCACTCCAGTTGTTACTTTCAGAAATAGAAATCTGCAGTATATTTTGCTGTCATAATGTGCTGCTTTTTTCTTGGCTAGTGTTTCTTTAGCATTAGCATATTGTGATTAATATTGTTTACAGCTCCCCTCAGCCTCTGCACCTGAGTAGTTGAGCAGTGGTTGCATCTGTAGGGCAGTAAACCTGTATAATTTAAGAAAGCAAGTAGCCACAGTGACCTAATTGAACCTGTTTAAACGTTTAAAACATGAACGTGCAATTGGGAACACTTTTGACTCCAACCTGGGTTTGGTGTATATGCTGCCTTGTAGGTTGTTGTAGTTACTGTGTGTGTGAACTTGACTTCTCTTCGTTTCTTGCCTCTGAGTAGTTTTGACACATGCAGGAAGTATCGCCTCTCTTATTTTGCAGCCAAAGTGATCATCCATCAGACACTCAGCGTTTTAGAAGATATTGTAGAAAGTATCTCTGGAGAATCCACCAAGTCTCGACAGATCTGTTATCAGTCGCTGCAAGAATCCGTGCAGGTCTCACTAGCCCTCTTCCCAGCTTTCATTCATCAGTCAGGTATAACCATAGGACAGGCTTTAATGCTGTGAGTAGCTTTATGACCTACTGATAGCACCCAAAGTCCCTCAGCATAGAATTGTGGTGGTGTTCATGTGAAGTGTGTGGACTTGCTGTGCCGAAGTGTAATGTGAGTCTGTACTTGTGGGTGGGCTGGGCTGAATCAGAACAGGAAAGGGAGATCTTCTCTGCCATCTAGGATACGGGCATGAAGGTTTATCACACTTCCAGAAGATGGAGATGCCCTGTGCTGTGTTCAGCAGTGAAACAAAATGGAGCTGATCCTGAGCACAAAAAAAAGCTTTAAAATACCCTGTCTGGCTATGTTTGCCACTTACATTCTCTCCAGAAGCTTGAAGACAAAGAGGAGTAGATCTCATCAGATTAGGTCAAATGATGTGGGTTGTTTTTTCCCCCTGTAAAGGCTCGGCTCCTGAGATGTAACCAGGACTATTGCTTGGCAATCTTCTGGCCAGCGACTTACACTTTGTATCACGTCAGGGTAGCTTGAATGCCCGAATACAGCAGCTTCTCTCATGAAGAGCAAGGCGTTTCAGGAGAACTTTTGGAGCTAGGTGGGATTTTTCTCAGTGAAGCAGGTGTGGGGAAGGCAAAACAAAGTTGAAATGCAGAGAGGACCCAAGACAGCAAGCTGGTGCTGTGACTCCAGTGAACTGTTGTCTTCAGAACAGGCTAGCAGCCTCATGCAATTGCTATTTATTGGCTAGGAAAGGCTGTATGAAGGAGGAGTTGCGCAGCTTCAGCTTACCGTGGTTATTCAATAAAGCATGTTGGGACTGATGAAGAATTAGCTGCGGTGCTGATCAGCTAACTGCATAACCACGTGCTGAAGATGACTTCTGAAGTTAGAAGGGTCTTTTCAGTTCCTGCCAAAAAAAAAAAAAAAGGAAGCTGGATTCTGTCTCCTAGCTGTCCCAAGCTGTGTAGCTGTTCTGGATTTCCTTGTATTTCCTATTAACCCTGTACGAGCAGTGAGCAACTGGAAATCGGCCCAGACCATCACCAGAGCTTTCTCCAAGCACTCTGTATAGGCAGACCAGACTAAGGGCCTTGCTGATAGTATCGTATTTGTTCTGAGTTGCTTGGTGCTGCCTGTACTTGTCATCCCTGGCGGTTTTCAGAAATGGATGAACAATCTTTAAGCCCTGCAGTACTGGCTGTTGGTTTCAGTTTCTAATGGTGACCCTGCTGCTAAATTTCCAAGAGTAAATGGGGTTCCCTGTACAGGAGGAGCAAATCTCACATAAAAGACTTATTGATGCACTTGATCGTTACCTTAACACGTTCTTTTTGCTTCCCTGTTCTTATCTTAGATGTGACAGATGAGATGCTGAGCTTCTTCCTCACTCTGTTTCAAGGACTGAGGGTGCAGATGGGAGTGCCTTTCACCGAGCAGATCATACAGACCTTCCTAAACATGTTCACCAGGTATTGTCCCATGTTGGTCACTTCTTTCTTATCCCTCGGGATGATTTATCTTAGTAAGCTGCTCACACAATGGGTCCCTGCCCCTAAAGAGTGCAGTGTTTCCAACCCCTTTGTGTCCAGACTTTTGTCATGTCCCAGGACTAAATTTGAGGAAAATGCTTCCAAGTCTGAAGTGACCCAGCTATCACTCAGGCTTTTGTTGGGGGGGGGGGGGTGTCTATCAATCCTCAGTCAAAACCTAGCTCCCTTCTGTGGCTTAATGTACTTGACTTGTATTAATTGAGCAAGTTTAGAGGCACTGCCTGCTTTCCTGTAAATTAGGTAGGCATGGGGATGTCTAGGAAGGTCCCTCTGCAATGACTGTTTTTGTTGTAGGGAGCAGTTGGCAGAGAGCATCCTCCACGAGGGCAGCACTGGCTGTCGGGTGGTGGAGAAGTTTCTGAAAATACTGCAAGTGGTGGTACAAGAGCCAGGCCAAGTATTCAAGCCTTTTCTACCCAGCGTCATCTCACTGTGCATGGAGCAGGTCTACCCCATCATTGCAGAGGTAGGGCTGTTCTCACACGAGGTGAAGGAAGGGGGGACGGGAAGGGAAGACATTGCTGGGCGTGTGGGAGCAATGAAGCTTTTTGCTTTCCAGGAGCTGTAAATGTCAGTCCCTGTGCAGGGAAAACTGGGTGACTGGTCAGTGGGAATTGGAAGCAGCGTGGGTGGAGGATTTTGTCAGGAATTGTCAAGAGAGGCTAAAATTACAGACGTGCTCAAAGCAGGAGGTAAAACTCAAAACTCAGTGATGTGTTCTTAGCATGATCCAACAGCTGCTGAGTTTTGGTGCCTGCCGTAGGAGGAAATGCTTTGATGCTTTGGTACCTTGGCTGCAAAGCGCTGCCCTGGGTGGCCACCTGACAGGGTGCTGCTAGCGGTGGGAGCCAGGGGATGAGTGGGATTCCAGCACAGGAGCCTGCTTTGAGTTGTTTGTTCTCCTCTCCTCCCAGCGCTCATCTCCTGATGTGAAAGCGGAGTTGTTCGAGCTGCTTTTCCGGGTCCTCCACCATAATTGGCGGTACTTCTTCAAATCTAGTGTGTTGGCTAGTGTCCAAAGAGGAGTAGCAGAAGAGCAGATGGAGAACGAAGCACAGTTCAGTGCCATTATGCAGGTAACTCAGCTATTTTCCTGCGGTTCTCCAGAACCCTTTCTGCAATGGAGCATACGCTACTTGTGGCACTAACCGTGTGGGTGATGGGGGCTAGACAGTGTCTTGAGCGAGGTCTTGCCTTCAGGAACTGCTGAAAATCAAAGTACTTGCAAGAGTGGTCTTGCTGATGTGCTCACAAGGCACAGTGCCTCACTGCGTGGGGAAGGCAGGCAGTGAGGAAGGAATGTTAATTCCTTTCCATGCCTCATCCTGCATCTGGACCTAAAAATATATTACTGATGCTGACCCATTTACTTCTGTTACAAGTCTTGTGGTTGGCACTAGGAAAATTGTCACTGCTGGAAGGTTTTCCTGAGACCAAGATGTGTTTTGGTTTATATGGAGTTGTTCTATGCTGTACCATCGGATCTGGTAGAGAAAGGTCAGTGAGGTAATACCCTGTAGGCTTTGGCCTGGGGAATAGAGAAGGCAGAGGCAGTGTGCCAGCACGTACATGGAGCCAGCACCAATCTTCTCAGGTTGGGGAATTTGAATTTTTAAGAATGAAAAACTGTATTCCATGTGTTACTTAGGTCAGAGCTGGCCCCAAATGAGTTCCTGTGCAGTTCCTAGATGTAAGAACTGTCCCCAAAACAGGTAGTGCAACTTAAAGTAAAATCAGAAAAAAATCAGCCTCCTAATGTGCTATCAGAGTGCCTGGTGTGGGGCCCTTCACCTCCAGCCCACGTCAGTGTAAACAGAAGCATGCTTGCACCATGCTCTGCAACCTCAGGGTAGGGCTTGCTCCTCCGAGGGCAGTGAACGCTAGAGCGAAGGTTCATGTGCTTAGACTTCAGGTGGGAGGACTTTTTGCAGAGCTGCCCCATCATGGAGTGCTTCTGGAGCCTGGGTCCCTTCTGATACACGAGTGGAGAGGGAGCTCTTGCACTGACATACGCTGTATTGGTGTTTCTCTCTGGCCTTTCCTTACCTTAGCATCTTTTGGTGTGACTGAGGCCCAAGCTGGTCCCTATGCAGGGCTGTCCAAGCATCTCTTTTTCACCTGTAGCAGTGTAACACTTCCAAACTCACCCGAGTGCCTTGTTTTGGAAGGTATTTACGTGGTAATCTCAGTATTAATTTCAGGCTGGTCGACAATACTGAACTACTTGTTTTACTACTTGGCTCCTGTTGTTTTGACACAAGACTCTTATTTAATGTTCTGTAAATGTTCTCCACACAGCCAGTGTTTTGTGTTGAGGATATTAATAGTTTGTGTTCTGGTTTCCACCAGAGATCTGAGTCCAGGACTGGCTCAGTCTTGAAGGGACTTGGGCCATTTTTGTCCATTTAACAGTAAATGGCTGCTATGGGGGAATAAACTCTTCTGTTCGTGATGCCTTGAAGCAGCAACTGGTAAAATTCTGCTGCCTATCTCTGTACAGAGCTTACCTCATCTGCCTACATCATCTGTACAGTGTTTCAGAGGCGCTCAGGGTGTAAAGGATATTTTATCACAGAGTTTGTGCAGGCCTGCCAGACTAGTTCAGCAGGGTCCAGTAAACTTTGTTCCTAGGCTCTTTACTGCTTCTGTAATGCCCAGGTCAGTCTCCCAGCTCTAACTTCTTTCTAATTTAGTGCAGTAACACGTTAAATGCATCTGCCAGTCACCTTGGTCTCTTGACTTGGATTGAGAACAAAACCTGTGCGTGTGTTCTGGTTTCGTTCATGCTTGCCGTGCTACCGTAGGTAGCGTCCCTGAGAAACAGCCAAATCCTGCACGAGCAAACTGCGTGCCAAGGGAGCTGTGCTCAGCCTCTGTGTGCCTCTTCAGTGCGAGCTTGGCCCACCCGTTCCCAACAGACCCAGCTCAGCAACTGTTCTGCGAGGATATGACCGTGTTTCCACTAAGATTTCTTCATTCCCGTTGGTCTGGCAGCAGCACGGTTGACTTAAACAACTGCCTGTCTTGTTAGTTCGCTGCGCTGAGAGGCTCCCAGGGGTTTGCTCTGGTGTCGGAGTGAAAATGATGTTGTTCTGCCTGGCAGGTCTGATATTCATTGTAATATCAGTCCCCTTCCTTCAATTCTGCTTTGTTCGTAGGCGTTTGGCCAGTCCTTCCTGCAACCTGACATTCACCTGTTCAAGCAGAATCTCTTCTACTTGGAGACGCTGAACACCAAGCAGAAGCTGTACCACAAGGTGGGTCCTGGTTGACCAGTATACACTCTGTGCACGTGGTAATAGGTGGGTGCTGTTCTGAGACTTGTTTTCAACTACTCAGAAACTGAAGGTCAGGATTTGGGGGCTTTTATGCCACAGCCTTTGGTTGGTTGCTGTGATCCTGACGGATACGTTGCTGGTTAGAGTGGCATTACCACCTCCCTGATACTGCTGCAGTGGGCACGGGAGGGATCCAAACTCTAGTCAGTCAAAGCAAAGCCTTGATGTGTTCCCTCCTGTGACAACGAGGGAAAGCAAAGAACACGCAGAGTGACAGTGCAGTTTGGCTGAGGAAGCAGAAATTGGGATCATCAGTGGGACAGTGGCCAAGTCCCTCCAGCATTCTCATCTGGGTCAGCAGCAGGGTATCTAGTACTTACAGTCAGTCACTGCCAGGTGGTTGTCTCCATCGCTGTCATGTAGGACCCATCCTCCAGACCCTCTAATTCAGACCTGTTAGCTGCTGTCATGAAGGATTAAAGTTGGAATCCAGGGTCTTGCCCTTCTGGTTAGCATCTGTGGTCACAACTGAGGGACAGCCCGTCATGGTAACAGCTGCCTGTTGCAGACTTTCAGGCAGCTAGCCAGATTCCCTGGCTTTCAGGAGCGCTGTGCGGGGCTAAAACTGGCTGGGGTTTGAATGGGACTTGATGCTGTTTGCTTAAAAGCCGATGCTTAAAACTTGGGTCAGATGCATGAGGTAAGTGTGGCCAAATTCACTGTTCACTTTAAAGCTGATGTTAATCTAGCTTCTTGTAGCCGTTTGTGATCTTGGCTTGGCTTGGAAAATTATCCCTGTGCTCACAAGAGTTTGCAGACCCGGTGATAGCTGCGAAGCTGCTGATGTTGAAGTGGCCCTGTGCAGCCATGCCTGGTCTGACCTCGACGAATTTGTACTTCCGAAGCAATGTGCTGGCTGCTGTGGTCCCTCTTGTGGGAGGATTGCTGGTATGAAGACTCCTAACTGTGTGCTTCTCTCACTGTGCAGAAGATCTTCCGGACAACCATGCTGTTTCAGTTTGTGAATGTGCTACTTCAGGTGCTTGTCCACAAGTCGCATGACCTGTTGCAGGAGGAGATCGGCATTGCCACCTACAATATGGCCTCAGTGGACTTTGATGGCTTCTACTCAGCCTTTCTCCCCGAGTTCCTGGCCAGTTGTGATGGTGTGGACTCGAACCAGAAAAACGTGCTGGGAAGGAATTTCAAAATGGACAGGGTAAGAAGGGGAAACGCTGCAGCGGAGTGCCCGTATTCCCAGGATGCGCAGTTTTTCTCCTAGAACACGCTGGCAGGCAGCCGTGAGCTTCTCGGGGCAGTGTTTGGAGGCAGTACCTCTTGTTCCAAACGCTTCCATACCGAGCGATGCCTAGCCAAGGATTTTTCACTGTAGGTAGCAGAACTGCCATCTCATCTCTTGGACTGCTGAATGCTGTGGGAGTCAGGGAATATGTTTCCTGGAGGAAGTTTTCATAGGGGTAGACTGACATTTTCTAGAGGGGGACATTCAGATCCTTGCCAAAATCTTGCTCCAGCTGCTGGCCAGATGTTTGAGGGTTACAGTGAAGGCAACAGCAGAGTAGCTGCAATGGCTCACAGTTCTGTCAAACCCCTCGTATGTGTGTGAAGCAAATGAGGGGTCTGTAACCTCCCTGTGGGACATCATGGCAGCGCAGCAGGTTGTGGCTTCCGTCTGCTGAAGCTTGCTTGTCCGTTGAGTCCTTCCTCTCCCGTGGGAGATGATGGGGATTTGAGACCAAGGGTGAGGGTAGGAAAGGAGCCTTGAGAGAATCACTGGCAATTGCTCTTCAGGAAAATTAGCCCTTGTTACGGGGTACGTGGCAGCCAGGAGCCTTGGCAGGAATGCAGTGAGCAGTTGCCGCCGCAGATGGCCACATCGTGACCGTTCGTGTAGTGCCTGACTGCACGCCGAGAAGCCGGTGCTGTGAACAGAGCCCAGATCTCTGTAGTCAGCTCTCCGCATGGAGCAGCTCTGGAGCCGTCTCTGCTCCCTGTACGTGGGCTGCAGAAACTCAGGTTTCCTGGGCTCAGACTCTGGAGGAAGGGGTCTGTTGTTCTCATGTATGAAAATACACGTGAGTGTTTGGCCCTCTCGGTTCCTTTCTGTTCTCCGCTGTAAGACAGTGCGTGTAGGCATTATTCTGTTTGCAGTACAATGTGTTGTTTGATCTCTTCCAGGATCTGCCATCGTTTACCCAGAATGTGCACAGACTGGTGAACGACCTGCGTTACTACAGACTCTGCAATGACAGTTTGCCCCCTGGAACTGTGAAACTATAGTTACTGCACTGGACTCGTGTTTTGATCACTGTAGGGAACGGATCCGTGTTTCATTTTGCCACCACCTTCTCTCCTCCCTGGTTTTGTCAGTACTGCAGGACGCGGTGTCTTGCACGTGGGCACATCTTCTTGGATTCACGCACCACGCTTCCTTTTTTTTCTCTCCCAACCCAAAGGCCCCCAGCTGGAGTCAGCACTGTCTGCAGGAATGTGTCTTAACGCCCAACCGCAGGGCATCTCAACTGTACGGAAAGTCCTCTCGCTGGGGTTTTGTTCTACTACCGTAGCACTTTGTTGCGTCCGGAGATTTCTGTGGAGTTGTCTTGAGAGATCATGTACGTATCAAACGTGAGGCAGAAGCGCCAAAGACTACTTCAGACATTCGTACCTTCGTGTCATTCCACCTTCCTGCCCCTGCCCAGCTCTCGGAGGAGTCGTCTCGTGATGTTGGGACTGTTTTGGCACTTCTGTCACTCCCTTTGTTTTTAAATTGCCTTGAAAACCTCCCTGCTGTTCGTGGGGATTAGAGACTTTTTTGGGTTTTTTTTTAAACGTTTTCTCATCATTCCATTGTGATACTAAAACAACATGCTTAATGGAAATAAAGTGCTTACTTTGTTGTTTTAAATAACTTGTAACTTGCTTTAGTTTCCTTGTAGGCCTGTCTGTCACCAAACCATTCTGCTAGATGAAAACGCGTTTTGCGATGCAGGCAGCGATCTGCAGCCTTTCCCCGCGATCAGGCAGGAGGACCGGCAGCAGGTGCCTGCATTGCCCGTACTGCGCCCTGGGTGCAGAAATGCCCTGTCCGGGCTCCCAACAAGTCCAACACCTCCTGAAAGGTGCTGTACTGAACTGGTTGGCTTCTTCCTCCACTCTCCCCTCATTGTGTTTACCACCTGTGTTCCCCCGTGTTTTCTATTACCCATTGTGATGATCTGTTTATTCCCTCCAGCAGAGTGTTGTCTGAATTGATCAAGAGCTGCTGACAGGAAGAAATCTCCTAATGTTCACGGTGTTGCATCATAGGAGACCTGAGCTGAAGGCCAGCCGCTGGCCAGAATGACCTGATAGTGGCATCCGAGCGTACGGTTAGAATCCCAGTCCCCAGTCAGACAGAACCAGATTCTGTGGGGCTTGTGAATCTCCGATCATGCAGCTGGGAAGGATTTTTTTTTTTTTTTTTTGCCCTGAAGTCTCTAGTCAGGTAGGTAGCATAGAGCATTAAATCAGTCTTAATTCTCTGCGGTTACAAGGGCAGCTGCAGTAAGGGCTGCGTGGTGGGAACAGCGCCGGTCATTGTGAAGGGAGCAAGCGCGGAGGAGGTGTTCTCCCGTAAACGTTTGTAGATGTGGACTTGAGCGGCTGCATGTGGACAGCTGGGAGGTATCAGTTATCGTTTCGTGAAAAACATCCTGCGACGTGCGTGTTTGCTGTTGGGAGATAATGTACGCTGTTTGGATAACCTGTGTACAGACAGAGCCTTGCATCCAGGCTCTCTGAACTGGGACCAGTTTGATGTTTGGGCTTCATACCCTGCCATGAGCAGCCTGAGTTGAAAGTTGCACGTGAACCGGAGTCCAGCCTGCCGAGGCCGTGCCTCACCAGGTACAGTCCTTGCAACTGAGGCTGTCAGGCTCTGTCCGCAGAGGTCACGGCGTGAAGGTGGGCGATGATCTGCCACCAGACTGCAGAGCTCTGACCTCCCCTGAGAGTGAAAGGCGCTGAGCTCCCTGCCAGCCAGCACCTGCACCGGCAGCGTGTGGCTCAAAGCAGCCAGCTCTTGGAGTAACTCGGCGTCACTGTCCGCACTTGAAACTTTGAGTCCTTGTTTTTCCTGGTGATAATTAGGTGTATGAGAATGTGGTGTGGGGTCCAAACCTGCCCCCAGGCCCCCTCTCTCTCCTCCTGAGCTCACAGCACTGCTCACTCACAGCCATTCTGCCCTGCTCCAAGCCGCAGTGCGGGGACAGTGGTAGCTGTCTTGCCACCTCCTCTGCCAAGCACCCTGGCTGGGTGCCTTCAGCGGTGGGCGAAGGGCATTTCATCTGCTACTGGCACAGCTCCCCTCCCGGCATGGCTCTCGGGACCGGTGAGGCTTCTGTTTCTTGCAAAACTTTTGGTTGACAGAGGGTGAAAGTACATGTTTTTCCCTTGATCAAGGGCAGCAGCTGGAAGGTGGCCAAAGCCCGGGCTCCAACCTGCCACCCCTTGTGCTGAAAGCTGTTTCTCCTTTACCAGCCATCACCTAAAGTGCAGGGCTGGCTGCAGCACCCTGGCCCTCTGGGTGAGCAGGGCAGCTTGCCGGATAAATATCGAAGGGCATCTGGTGTTGTGTATCTGGCTGCATTAATCTTCCCCGAAGAAAGGAAGGGCTGCTGGAGAGGGGCCTTTTCCCACCTCGAGCCCCCTGTTTGCGTGGGTGTCACCCAAAAGTCTTATTTTGCAGGAGCTCTGTTGATCAATCTGTTTGCCCGCGGGGAAGCCGTGTCAGATGTTTCTGCAGCCGTGCTGAGCACAGCGGGTCCTGGGAGCCCCCCATGCCGCTCCTCGGGCTGTGGCTGGTGCTGGGCTCCCTTCCCAGCGTGTCCCTCCTCCCCCTCCTGCACAGGAAGGAAACAAGAAAGGAGATGGGGATCAAGGAGCCAAATGGATGTTGGAGACAGGCTCAAGTCCAGCCTCCCCGGGGCCCCCAGCCCTTGCAGCCCCTTAATTGCTTTGTGTGCAATTCTTCAACTCGTTCAAATTATTGCAGGTTTAGAAAACGGGCTCGAAGGGACCAGGATTTTCCATGAACTTGCAGATAATTTAATAGCAATGTTTACATCAAGCTGCTCTCCCAAGAGGTGTCTCGGGTATTTGGGATGCATGGGAAGAGTGATTTCCCAGCATGGGGTGTGGGATGGGGCTGTCTGTACAAACCAGACCCTGGAGGACTGAGGCCCCCCACACCTGCCCTTCGGGAGCAGGCACAGCTCCCTCACCGATTTATTTCAACCCTAAAGAAAACTCGATGCGGTGAAGAGGAGCATCCCGCTCTCCTGTGCGCAGGGCTGTGCCTGTCGCTGCTTCATAAACTCCCCATCTTTTCTGCCTCCTTCGGCACAGGCTAGGGCGAAGGAAGGGGCCCTGGTGCCTCTGTCCCTGTCACCTCTGCGGGCACAGGGCTTGTCCCCCTCCCTGCTTCCCACAGCCTTCAATGATGCTTTAAAACAGAGGGGCTCCCACCTGGGCAGTGCTGCAGGTGAGCAGGGTAGGGGCAGTCTCTGCCCCCCAGGGCCTTCCACCCCTTTTCCAGCACCCACTACATGTCCAGGGCAGCCCCGTGTCCCATGGGGAGGGCACTGGTCTGGGTGCTCCCCACTGGGGGTGAGCCAGTGCGGGGCTGGGGGATCCCTGCAGCACCGGTCTCCCTTGTACCCCAGCTCAGGCCGGTGCGGGCTGACCCGGGGTCTCTCCTCACCTGGACCATCGGGGCAAAGCATGAAGTAGGTCTGGTTTTTGGCAGGGTCTGCCCCCCCCCCCCCCCCCCCCCCGTACCCCTGGGTCACCCACGGGCTGGGTGCAGCCTCTGCTCCCACCGCGGCGGGGCCTGGGGCTCAGCCCCGCCAAGGGAAGGGCTCGCTCCGTACCGGGGGGATGCTCCGTACCGGGGGGATGCTCCATAGCGGAGGCTGCTCCGGACCGGCCACGTCCCGTGCTCGGATGCTCTGTACCGGGGACGCTCCGTGCCGGGACGCTCCGTTACCAGGAGGATGCTCCGTAGCAGGGATGCCCCGTACCGGGATGCTCCGTGCAGGCGCGGCCGCCGCCCGGTCCCGGCGGCTGCTTTAAGGGGAGGGACGGAAACCCGACCCGTCCCAGGGCTCGGCCGGGTCCTTAAAGCCTCCGCGGGGCGGCCGAGCCCCGCCGCGGCCAGGTCCGACCCGCCGGCCCCGCCATGGGCTCCCTGGGGCGCTGCCTGGCCCGGAGCCTGCTGCGGGGGCAGCCGGGCCTGAGCCGGCCCCCCGGGCCCCGCTGCTACGGCTCCGGTGAGACACGGTCCCCGTCCTGCCCCCGGCCCCTTCCTGCCCTGGGACCCTGTCCCCGTCCTTGTCCTGCCCCTGGGGACCCAGTCCCCGTCGCTGTCCTGCCCTCGGCCCCTTCCCTATCCTGCCCCTGGGGACCCTGTCCCCATCCTCATCCTGCCCTGGGGACCTGGTCCCCATCCCTGTCCTGCCCCAGAGGACCCTGTCCCCGTCCCCATGCTGCTCTCAGCCCCTTCCTCATCCTGCCCCTGGGGACCCATTCCCGATCCCTGTCCTGCCCCTGGGGGACCCCGTCCCCATCCTCATCCTGCCCCTGGGGGACCCTGTCCCCATCCTCGTCCTGCCCCTGGGGACCAAGTCTCCATCCCCTGCCTGTCCTGCCCCTCGGGGCTCCCGTCCCCATCCTGCCCCCATGGTGCCCACTGCCCCATCCCCTCCCAGAGCCCCCAGTCCCCCAGCGCCCCATCCCTCCATCCTGGGGGCAACCCCCCCAGGCAGGGTGTCCGGCTCACGGGGTCCTTCACTTCTTTGTGGTGAGGCCAGGGTCCCCTGCCCCCCTGTCCTGTGTGCCAGGACAGGGCAGAGGCCGGAGCTGGTGGTTCCCCCCGGCACCACCCTGAAGGTCCCAAGGGGTTTGGTGTCCCCAGTGCCATCCTGGGGGGGACGGGGTGGGAGCCTGGCGAAGCCGGGCCATGTCCAGCAACGCCCAGAGAAGCGGGTGAACTTGTGGGGTCGCTTATCCCGCTCTGCCCCCGCCGGCACCGGGCCGGCCTGGCCTCGCAGCCCAGGACAGGACCCCAAATCCTGGGGCTGGCAGCGAAACACCCTGGCTTGGTGTCCTCTCTTCCTCTGCCTTCCTCTCCTTCCTGTCCCTGCTGCCCATCCGGCAGACGGGATGTGCTGTCCCTTGGGGGACTTGTGTCCCCTCCTGCCAACGCGGCTCCGGCAGGGCCAGCGGCGGGGTGAGGGGGGTGGCAGCGATGTCGGACCCTGCTGTCCCACGGTGCCACGGGTGATGGTGATGCCAGACCCTGCCGTGCCACGGGTGACAGCGATGCCAGACCCTGCCATCCCACGGTGCTCGATTTTGCTCTCCACCAGTGGAGGGCTGCGGCCAGGGACCTGCTTTGTGCCAGGGCTGGCGCCTGGGCAGCGGGAAGCACCCGAGGCCGGGCAGGAGCGATGGCACACAGGGTGGCACCTGCAGCCCCGGCTGTGGGACACGGTGGTACGGTGCGCTCGGCCGAAACCAGAGCCAGCTTGTCCCACGCTGGGTTAAAGGGTGTTTCCCAGCCACGGACGTGTCCCCAGTGGCTGTCAGGGCTTTGCAGCTCGTCCCTTGGGTCCCTGCTGGGACCCTGCCAGTCTGCGAGGCACAGCTCGGCCAGGGGAACACGGCCCTGGGATGGAGACAGGGACGGGGACGGGGTCACCCCGTGGCAGCCGCTGCCCACTGGCACCGAGCAGCAACCTGTGGTGCCCCGGGAACAGTTTGGGGTCCTGCTGCCGCAACCCGTGCCCATGTCCCATGTCTGATGGTGACCTGTGTCCCATACCCGGCGGTGATGCCGGCCCCTCCGTCACCGCGCAGCTCCCCCAGAGCTGCAGGAGAAGACGCTGGTGCTGGTGAAGCCGGACGCGGTGCAGCGGCGGCTGGTGGGGAACGTCATCCAGCGCTTCGAGCGGCGCGGCTTCAAGCTGGTGGCCATGAAGCTGCTCCAGGTACCCATCCCCACCGAGCTGCCAGCCGTCCCCCCGGGGGACCCTGCTCCCCGTGCCCTGCAGCCGGCTCATGGGGGTGCCGGGAGGCGGGTGTCAGCGGGGGGCACTGGCCGGGTGTCCCCACCGTCACCCTGCGCTGCCGTCAGGCGGACCGGGGTCTCCTGGACAAGCACTACCAGCAGCTGCAGCAGAAGCCCTTCTACCCGGCGCTCCTCGCCTACATGACCTCGGGGCCGCTGGTGGCCATGGTGAGGGGCCGGGACGGGGGGTTTGGGGGTCCCATGGGGGTCCGGGGGGGCTCAGGTGTCCCCTGTCCCACAGGTGTGGGAGGGCTACAACGTGGTCAGGTCCACCGGGCCATGGTGGGGGACACCGACTCGGCGGTGGCGGCGGCGGGCACCATCCGGGGGGACTTCAGCATGCACGTCAGCAGGTAGGGGCGCGGGGTGGGCGGTGAGGCCGGCGGCGGGACCCCACGGCCACGGCACCGTCCCCGTCCCCACGCAGGAACGTGGTCCATGCTAGTGACTCGGTGGAGACGGCCCGGCGGGAGATCGGCTTCTGGTTCCAGCAGGATGAGCTGGTGGCCTGGGAGAGCGGAGACCGGGACTACACCTACGGGCCCTAGGGTGGCCCTGGCCGGAACGGACCCCCGGCCGTGGGAGGACCCCCCGGCCCCACAATAAATCCCAGTGCCTCCAGCCATGGCTCCGGCCTCCTCCCTCGGATGTCACCAGCAAGCGCTGTGTGGCTCTGGGGTGCACTGGGATGTCCCCAGGGGGCAATGGGAGGGACACGGGGAAGCTCTGGGAAGCACTGGTGTGTCCCTGGGCGGTACTGGGAAGCTCTGGGAGGCACTGGCATGTTACTGTGAAGTGCTGGGATGTCCCTGGGGGGCACTGGGGAGCTCTGGGAGGCACTGGCATGTTACTGTGAAGTGCTGGGATGTCCCTGGGGGGCACTGGGAGGCTCTGGGAGAACCTGGGATGTCCTCAGGGGGCACTGGAGCAGTACTGGGAAGCTCTGGGAGGCACTGGGATGTCACTGGGAGACTGGGATGGTACTGGAAAGCCCTAGGATGCACTGAGGTATCCCCAGGGGGCACTGAGGTGGTACTGGGAAGCTCTGGGAGGCACTGGGCTGTCCCCGGGGGCAGCAGGAGGCTCTGCAGGTCACTGGAAGAGACCGGGGAAAGGGGTCTGGGCTGGCAAGGGGGGGGGGGGTCCGGGTGACACTGGGATATCACTGGGAGGGACGCGGGTGTCGCTGGGATGTCTCTGGCACACCAGTATGTCACTGGGGACGCTGGGCGGCACTGTGGGACGCTGCTCCAGCCCGGCGCCGTTGCCAGGCAACGCCTGCCGACGCCTGCGCATGCGCAGGGCGGGCGGTGTCCCGGCGAGGACTACACCTCCCGGCAGGCAGTGCGGGGCGCACTGTCCCGGCGTGCTCTGCGGCGCGGCCGCAGCGGGTCCCGGTGCCGGCGGCGGGGTATCGCGCCGCCATGGCGGAGGCCGCCGCAGGCTCTCGGCTGCCGCCGGACGTGGACACCGACGACTGCCTCCGCGAGTACCGCTACCTCTTCAACCCCGATATCCTGGCGTGAGTGCCGGGGCGCTGAGGGCTCCGGGGCGCCGGGCGGAGGGCTACGGCCTGGGGGGCACGGCATCCGCCGCCCGCGGCCTGCGCGCTGGTCGGGGCCGCCTCGACCGGGGGCTGTGCCCGGCGCTCGGCTCTGACTGTCCCTTTGTTCCCCCAGGGGCCAGGTGGCGTTCATCACCGGTGGCGGCTCGGGCATCGGCTTCCGCATCGCCGAGATCTTCATGAGGTGCGGGAGCCCGGCGGGGCTGCGGGGTGGCGGCAGTGCCCGGGGGGGGGGCCTTGCCCAGCCTCCTTGGGCGCCGGTGGGACGGACGGCATACAAAGCTTCCCTTCCCTTGAGGTGGCTGTGGTAACGGGGCCTAGAAGAGGTAGGGTGCGAAGCCGGGGCAACAGAGCCTTCGTGAGAGCTGCGGGCAGGAGGTGTGGGCAGCCCTGCCTGCTGCAGGCTCTGATGGTTCGTGGGGGTGTGGGAGGCAGGGGCTGGCCTGTCACAGGGCTGGGACAGGTCTCTGTTGCGCTGTGACTCTCCCCGTCTTTGAGCTCTGCGGGCTTGGAGGAGCAGCAGTTCCTCCAAGGGCGTTGCGCTACTTCCCGCCGCTCACCGATGGAACTCCTGGTAAGCCCCGGAGGTCCGAGATGGCTGTGAGGAGCCGGCGCTGCGTGGTCCTTCTCACCAGCCCCTTCTTTGCAGGCACGGCTGCCGGACGGTTATTGCAAGCCGGAACCTGCAGCGAGTGTCAGAGGTGAGTCTGTGGGCTCCAGTGGAACAGGCGGGCAGAAGGGAGAGCCGTGAACGCCTGGAAATCCTTCTGCCCTCTCCTCTGGGTGGAGCTGGGAGTAGTGCAACAGGAGAAATGGCTTACCAGTGCTGCCCTGTCTTCTCCCGGCTCTAAGTGCTTCAGCACCAGCAGGCAGTGGTGATGGGCAGGATGGGTGCGGGTTTAGGGTGGGCTGCACCCGCCGCACCTCACGGTAGAGCTCAGTTAATCGTGGAACTTGCTACCTTCCCCTGCCAGCTTTGGGGGTGTCTGTTCCAGATATCGCGTTGCCTTTTTGTTGATGAGACAGAAAGAAACTGGTGAAGGTTTGTCAGCGGGGAAGTGGCAGAGCCCGAGGTCAAGCTTAAATCTCAGCTTCAAGTAGGACAAGACCCCCTTGTCCAAGGGTTACGTGGGTTGAGGTGGGTACGCTGAGCCCCAAAATCTCAATTATCTTGCGTTTTGAGATGGAGGGGAAGATGCAGGTCTGGAAAGAAGTGGCTGAAGAAGCTGTATGAGATCAGCTGCCCTACGGATGGCTGGGCAGGACAAACGCCCACCCCTGCGTGTCTGACCCCGGGCTGGAGTTTGGCTGGTCACAGTTTCCGTTCCTCGCCGTGGCTTGTGCTGCGGTCTCGGGCTGAAAACAGCCATGAGAAAGCTTTGCGGTAGCTGTGTGTGGACTTCACTGAAATACAATAAAGATCAAAACCAGCGCTTGGGAGTGAGCTGGCATGACCCAGCTGCCTCCCGGAGGTGGTTAGTGCTGTCATTTCGCATTCCCTCATGCTCACATGCCAAAAAACAAGCTGCAAAGCTCAGCAGCTTTTTAGTCCTCGGGGGCTGGAGTCTTCCAAGTACACAGTGACTGCTTGCCCAGGCTCTTGGCGCTCGGTGTACGTGTGGGCTAGTTGGGGCTCAAAGCTTCTCACAGGAGGGACCGACGAGCCCAAGCAGGAACGTGGAGCGTCGCTGGGTGTTGTGCGGGATTGCTGCTGAGTTTGCGCGTCCCCTGTGCTTAATTTGCTGGGGGGAGTCACGTTCTTAATGAGCGCCTCGGGGGTGGTTTGTGGCACACGCTGAGCCACAGAACTGGCCCGCTCTGCCTCGTGGGCAGAGACCCTGGCAACTGCTGGTCCACGTTTGCCCTTTTGCCTAGTGATGTTTTTTGGATCTAAAGGTTAATTATGTCTGCGCTCGTGCCAAAAATGCCTCGTTGGGGTCCAGCCTTTGTACTTGCCCTGCAGAGACGTTGCTCGGGATGTGCTGTGTCGATGACAGGCCACGGAGATAACTGGGCTTACCGAGTTGTGGCCTCAGCCCGGCGTTCGGTTGGGACACGACGTGCAGGAGCTTTCTCTGGCCACCCCAGGGCTTTAGCTGCAGGGTGCTGCCGGGCTGAAGTTGGCCGTGTTTAGGCAGGTCTCTCTCCTGCCTACAGTGTTTGCTGTGTGCTGACAGGGATGTGGCTCCTGCCTGACTTCTTGCTTGCCTGTTACAAGGTCTGGGTCTAACCCTTGTTGAAGGAGGGAGTCCCAGAAAGAATCTCACCTTTTTTTTTTTTTTTTTTTTTTTTCTTTTTGCAGGCCTCTAAAAAGCTGGTGGCAGCCACAGGCCAGCAGTGCCTGCCTCTGTCCCTAGATGTTAGGCAGCCCCAAACCATTATGGCAGCGGTGGATAAGGCACTGAAAGAATTCAAGCGGATTGACATCCTTGTTAACGGTGAGCTGCTGGAGTGGGCAGAGGGAAGATTTGGCACCGACTCACTGCATTTTCCTCCACGGGGATTGTGTTTGCCTAGTGTTTGGCTTATGCTGCTTTGGCCGGGGAGCATCTGGACAGCCCCTGGGAGCGCAGAGGGGATGGGCTCAGAGGAAGCGAAGACCTGTTCTTAATGCATGGCCATCCGATCATCCCTGCTCTCACTGCACCAGCACCCTCCTGCCCTCAGGCTTGCCGTGCTGCCGGGCACCCAGAGTCACAAGCTGTTTATCCCCTTGTCAGGGCTGTTTCCACGTGCTCTCCAGTCCACCCAGACAGTATCGCTCACCGTCCCTCTCGCAGAAGTGCCCTGAACCTGCCTGATCTCTCCTGGCCCAGTCCTGACTGTGCCCCCGGCTCCTTGTTCTTCAGGTGCTGCGGGAAACTTTCTGTGCCCAGCCAGCGCCCTGTCCTTCAATGCCTTCAAGACAGTGATAGATATCGACACCATTGGCACCTTCAACACCTCCAAAGTCCTCTTTGAGAAATATTTCCGGGTAAGTGGAACCAGAGCCAGAGGACTCGGGGGAGAGGCTCCTGGTAGGCAGGGGGGTTAGTGTCAAACAAACCACACTTTGCTCCTGAGACATTCAGGGAAGCGTGGAGGGCAGAAGGGAGCACAGCACCCGTGTACCCAGGGCTGTGCTGCCGGGTCTCTGCCACCCACCTTGCTCAGATCCAGTCCGTTCCCTCCCAGGGAGGACAGCCCCTGTGCAGGAACTGGGAATGCTGCCTGTCCCTAGCCCTGGGGCTTTTTAACTGTTGTGGCACCTTTCCATGCTCTGCCACCTGCCGGGGAAGAAGCTGTGATCTTCGGCTTCTTTTCCAGCTCTTCTGCTTTCCCTTGGCCTTTGCTTGTCCCCTGCATCTCCCGCCTCCCTGGAAGGGCCCCGCTGGCTGCCCCGGCTCAGTGAGGCCGGGTGGGCAGTGCTGCCCCGGTGATGGGTTAGCTACACAGAGGTGGCAGTGCCCACGGGTGACCGTCCCTCCTGGCCCAGCTCTCTTGTCCCCACCACTCCCCTACATGACCCCTTGTGCTGCTCCCTGCCTAACGCCACGTCTCCTTTCCTTCCCCAGGACCACGGTGGGGTCATCGTTAACATCACGGCAACGCTGAGCTACCGAGGGCAGGCCCTCCAGGTGCATGCTGGTACTGCTAAGGCTGCCATAGGTACCTAAACGCTCCTTGCTGGGGCTCTGTGAGCTGTGTGCGGCCAGTAAGGAAGCCGGTTCTTCCCGAATATTGGGATGGGAAGATGTCCTTGGGAGAGGCGAATACGAATCAGTGTGGTTACTACATGCCTGGGTTTGGGATGAGGCGCTACTCTCCCCCAGGGCTCTTCTAGGGCCCTTTGCTCTTGGCTAGAGTCTCCTGTGGCTTTTTGGCTCCCCCCCAAAAGTTACTGGAATGGCTCTGCTCTCCATTTCTCATTCCTGGTGTAATCCCTTCCCAGATGCCATGACCCGTCACCTTGCTGTGGAGTGGGGACCCAACAACGTTCGAGTGAACAGCTTGGCGCCAGGCCCCATTACAGGCACTGAGGGCTACCGGCGGCTGGGTGAGGCAACCTGGGGCTCCCGTCTCTGCCTCGGCGGTGGCTTGCTGGCGTCTCTCTGGGAGGGGACTGTGAGGGACCACCGGTGCCATGCAGCTCGTGGGGTGTGTGATGCGGCCGGGGCCGTTGCTGCTGGGCACGGCTGTCCTGTGACTCTGCTGGCACGTCTCTTTGGGGGAGCAGCCCTTCCCGCAGCCTCGGTGCCTCGCAGGGCACTGACGTTTCTCTGTCGAGTGGCAGCTTTTTGTGCTCTGACACCATGACGTAACGTGCTCCCCCAGAGCTCAGCCTGGCCAGCTGATGGTGTAGCTCTTGCAGTCCATCAGCGGAGTGCCAGTTCAGCCCTGGAGGCTGGGAAAGCTCTCTGAGGTCCTGTCTTGAACTCACTGTTGCAGCGCAAATCCCACTGCTAGGCTTGAGCTCGCCTCATTTAACTCTTTTTCTCAGGCCATTGTCCCAGGGCTGCCCCCAGGGCTGTGCTAGGATCTCATCTAGGTTCCCTGGGGCTCTCGGCAAGCCCCCTGCAAGCAGTGCTGCAGTGTCTGGCAGGCGGTGGTGGTGGGCAGGTGGTCCCGTGGTCCTAGCTGGCTCTTTCTTCTACCGCTCTTAGGTGGGAAATTTGCCGAGGAAGCAAGCCAGTTTGACACGATCCCCCTCCAGCGCGCTGGGAACAAGACGGAGATCGCCCACAGCACGCTGTACCTGGCGAGCTCCCTCTCTTCCTACGTGACGGGCACCACCCTGGTCGTGGATGGCGGGAGCTGGCTGACCTCTGCCAACAACTTCCCCGCCTTGCTGGGTATTGCTTCATCCTCTGCTAAACTCTAGGTGACGTGCATTTCCCCCTCCGTGGGATTAGAGCAGGGCTCGTGTCAGAAACCCTGTTGCCCCATGGTATAGGGGCATGGCTGCCGTAGCAGCGGGTATGGCATTACCTTCTTCAAGTGCCTTGGTCGCCTTGTAGCGGTACGAGGCTCTGCCTCTCCTGAGGCAGCTGCGTGGCACACGCCGTGTTGGGGAAGAGGGGGCAGATGCTGGGTGGCAGGGTCTCCGGGTGAGGGAAGCCAGCCCAGGTCTCGACTTAGCAGCCCTTGTTCTCAAACCTTCCTCTGCTTTTGGGCAGGTGGAGCAGGGTGACGACCCCCCCCGTGCTGTTGTCAGAGCAGGCACAGAGCAACATGGGGAACATCTCTGAGTCCTCCTGGACAGTCTAGGGATGACTTGGGAAGGGCTTGCTGGGTTTTTCCTCTGAGCCTGCAGATGACACGGTATCTCTTGTCGTTCCTGCTGGAGGATGCTTGTCTGGACACCTCTGAGTGTCCCCTGAAGCGACGTGATGCCCCTTTTCTGTACCCCACCAGCAGGATTGGGCACAGAGAGTGCTGACAGCCTCTGCCTCCTCTTTCTTCCTCGCCTGAGTTACTGCAGCGTGTCTTGTGTTGCGATTGAATTGCACGCAGGACTCGTGTTGGCTGCGTATGTCTGCAGGGGTGGGAAGGGAGCTGGCGCCTGGTTACTGGGGCCTGGCGCTTTCTGGGAGAGGGGTCTCCTTTCTTCTCCTCTCCCCCTGCTTGGGTCCTGCCTGGCAGCCTCTGTGAGCAGGGCAGGCCCAGGCAGGACTGCGTACCCACCTCCGTGCTGTCTTGCAGATTTCTGGGCTGCGGGAGCAAACAAAAATCAATGATGGATAGCCTGAGATTGACCAACGGACAGAAACGTGACCGAACACCGCTGCTCTGGGACATCTCGGGGTGACGTCTCCCAGAGTCGGAGCCGATAGCTGCCGCCTCTGATCAGCGACTGGTGGCGGTGGTGACGCTGCCGATCCTGCGCCCGCCTGGGGGAGGGAGCGCCGGGGGTGCTGGGGGGGGGAGCAAGCCCACCCCCGTTCTGTGCTGTTACTTTCTTCTGAGCTGACATGGCTGAGGGCGCAGGGACGGCGCCGGGTGGGAGGGCTGTGCTGTTCACTGTCCATTTGCGTCTCCCTCTGAGTTGCTTTCCTGGCCTTTCCCGAGTCCCAGGCAGTGCCGCCCATGGATATCCGTCCTCTTTCTCCCCTCTCCCCCATCTCAGCCTGAGAGCTGCCCAAGACCCCCAGCAGCAGCTCCCTTTTTGGGAAGGGGGAATAGTTCAGCCCGTCTGGGGTTGAGATCAGCCTTCACGCTGGGGCCAGCTCTGGCTTGGCAGCGGTAGCTGGCAGCTCTTGGAGGGGAAACAAGGACCCCAGCTGGCCCCTGGCAGGGGGAAATGGCCCCATCCCCTCCGGGGGGGGTTCCTGGATGGGGCAGTGGTCCCCGGAGGCTGACGCAGATGCAGCTGGGCTGTCCCTGTCCCAGGAACAGAGGTGGTGTGAGGTCAAATCCCACCAGAGCTGGCTCTGTACTGCTGCGGACCGTAGCACTGTATCTGTTGGGAGCCTGAGATGTCCAGTTGTCTGGCTGGCACCCATCTGTCTGTCACGCCAATCTCATGCTCTCTCATTTCTTCGTACAGACACTACAGCTGAGGGTAAATCAAGGGCTAGCTGAAATTCAGTCTTTTCCGAGCCGGGAGCTGAGCTGACGAGCTGCAGGGGCCGCACCGGGTCTGCACTGGGCTGCTGGAGCCAAACACGTCCCTGGTGCCAGCGCCTCAGGGGACACACACCGCTCGCGTGCAGCGGCCTCCTGCTGCTGACGGTGATTTTTAAGCTTATCCTGAATTCCGTCAAGCTTGTTTTCCTACTTGATTGCATTTCCTACTTGATTGTAGACTTGCCAGGTTTTGCTCCTTCCTCCAGGCCACGAATAAAGAACTTCCACCCTGAGCTGCGACACTTCTCATCTGTTTGCCTGCGCAGGGAGTTGATCCTGCAGCCTCTGACTGCTGGGAGCTCGGGCAGGTTTCCTTGTGCTCCTTGTCGTCTTGCGAGCCGGCAGTGGCAGGAGCTTGAGGAGGCTAAGTCACGTCTTTGGTCACTGCTGCACGAGCAAAGCCAGCACCTGTGCCCTGCCGTGCTGACTGATGCTGGTGGTCCGAACTGGGCCCTGAGGGAGGATGGAAAACCAGTGTTCCCACTAGCAGAGCCTTGTGCAGCCCCAGTCCTTGGTGGCTGTTGTGTCCCAAGCACTCCAGGCCAGCGGTGCTTGGGGACCTGCCACCTCCTCGGCCCCAGCTGGCTCTGGGGAGATGGTTCCAGCAGCCGTTGGGCCCATCAGCAGAGGTGATGGGGAGGTGCTGAAGGACTCGGTGAGAGACATGCCGACCCCTTCGGAGGGGATGGGGATATGGTGCTTGGACTGGGGTGTGGGCATTGTCCTTTGCCTGGGTCTCTCCTGGGATTTGCCTCCAGCCACAGTATCTTTCTTCCCAGATAACGGGACAAGTATTTTTCTCCTGGAGAAGGTACTTGTGTGATGTTTGTTGGTCCTAGCTGCCCAGTGCAGTCTTCTGCGCCCTGACCTCCCAAGCACAAATACAGGCTGGGCGGAGAATGGATTGAGAGCAGCCCTGAGGAGAAGGACTTGGGGGTGTTGGTTGATGAGAAGCTCAACGTGACCTGGCAACGTGCACTCACAGCCCAGAAAGCCAGCCGTATCCTGGGCTGCATCAAAAGCAGCGTGGCCAGCAGGTTGAGGGAGGGGATTCTGCCCCTCTGCTGCGCTCTGGTGAGACCCCACCTGCAGCACTGCGTTCAGCTCTGGAGCCCTCAGCACAGGAAGACATGGACCCGTTGGAGCGAGTCCAGAGGAGGGCCATGAAGATGATCAGAGGGCTGGAGCACCTCTCCTGTGAAGACAGGCTGAGAGAGTTGGGGTTGTTCAGCCTGGAGAAGAGAAGGCTCCGGAGAGACCTTATGGCAGCCTTCCAGTACCTAAAGGGGGCCTACAGGAAAGCCGGAGAGGGACTTTCCACAAGGGCATGTAGTGACAGGACAAGGGGGAATGGCTTTGAACTGCAAGAGGGGAGATTTAGATTAGATGTAGGGAAGAAGTTCTTCACTGTGAGGGTGGTGAGGCACAGGAACAGGCTGCCCAGAGAGGCTGTGGATCCCTGGCAGTGTTCAAGGCCAGGCTGGATGGGGCTTTGAGCAGCCTGGTCTAGTGGAAGGTGTCCCTGGCCATGGCAGGGGGGTTGGAACGAGATGATCTTTAAGGTCCCTTCCAACCCAAACCATTCTGGGATTCTATGACCTGCATCCCTTGTTCTGGAAGGCTCCACATATTTAACTGCGTCTTGTTTAACCACAACCAAGCGAGCTGGGGACCGTCCCTGCGTGTAGTAACAGACGTGGTCCCTCCCGGAGGCTTAGCTTTAGCCAAAGCCCTGGCAGCCCCTCGGTGAGTGTGGGGGGGGACGCAGAGACACTTCACGGGCTCCAGGGGGGGAATCTGTGCTGTGATGTGCTGACCTCAGGCTGGGGTGACATGGGGCAGAGGTGAAGGGAGAGCCCTGTGCCCACAGGGAGCAAGGTGAGGCTTCCACCCTCCCTGCAGCAAGAAGAGACGCACAAAGGAAAGGTGCTGCAGGAGAGGCAGCCCCGGAGCTGCTGCCACGGCCAGGCTGTGCCACGCTGCTCCGGGCTCGCTGCTGAGCTGGGCTCCTGGCCCAGCTGGCGTGGGTGCCACCCCATTCGGTGAGGACGGAGCCAGGCAGAGCTGCTTGCGTTGCTTGCCGGTGTGTGGAAACCTCCGTGGGGGCCACAGCCTGAGCGGAGGCCGGGGGTGTCAGAAGCAGGGAGAGCTCCTGCGCAGGGGCTCAGGGCTGTCCCGGCTCCGTGGCCGCTGAAGGAAGGGGGAATGCCGCAGGGCGGCAGCCTGGCTGTGCACCTCCAGTGCCAGGGGAAGGAAGGAAGGAGCTCTGAGCCCGGCCTTGATCCTGGAGCTGCAGAAACCCATCGAGGGGTGCAAAGCTGCAGCTCGCAGCGTCAGGCTTGCCCCTCCAGCCCTGCGGGCACGTTATCCCCCTGCCCAGCCCGGGCAGCAGCGAGCACAGGCAGGAAACCTGGGCGCTTGAGCTGTCTGGAAACTGGGGGAATTATAATTCCGAGGGGATTTTGCGGAGGATGGTTTAGGCAGATGTCGCCCAGGGAGGGCAGCCGGTGCAGCCGAGAGCTTTCCTCCTGTGGGACTGACAAACGAGCCCCCTCCCGCCCCGTGAGCTTTGGGGATGGCTACGATGAGAAAAAGGATCTGGAGCGGGGGTTTCAATCCTTCCCAGCGCCGGTCTGATCAGACGGGGTTTTTTTTTCCTCCCTCCCATCCGGGGATGCTGCTGAACTCCGGCTTTTGGGGCCAAATGTGCCGGGGCTCCCCAGCTTTGGGAAAGCCATGCTGGGGGACACGTCGTGCCCCAACCAGGCTTGTCGTGAGACGTCACACGCATCCATCACCTGGGCAGCCTGGCGACGAGGGGCCCTGGGCAGGCCAGGGACGCTCTTGCTCATCAGGTTTGCTGCTAATTATACCCAGGGGTTGCGATTCTGTCTGCTCGGCCAGCTCACGGGTGCGTTAGCAGGGTCGCCCCAGTGTGTCCTGCGGGGCCGATGGCTCGATGGTCCAGGCAGCGTCGAGCCCAGCAACGTGCAGGCGGGTGCGGAAGCGAGTGGAGGAGAGCACTGTGGCTGCTGGGCACCGACATTGCCGGCACCGGGCGGGTGCAGGCAGCCCAGGGACCTGCCTTCACCCCTGCACGGGAGATGAAGGTGCAAACACTGACGGGGCCCCGCTGGCGTGCGCGTGTGCGTGCAGAAATTGCCGGTGCACTGAGTCTGCAGGCTGCAAGCCCCTGAAGTTGTGAATTAATTCATTAAAAGGACAGCAATCGGACGGTGGTTTGTGCAGGCAGCCCTAGGCAGCGCGAGGGGTGTGTGTGCACCGCGGACCCTCGCCGGCGGCCGACAGCCTAAACCCTCTGCCTGCTCTTTCCCCGCGTCGTGGCACCCATTTCCAGACGCTAGTGGCGGCCGGTCGTGCCGCGGCGGCTGAGACCGGGCACAACCGGTGTTTGGTGATGCCGAACTGCCGTAACAGGCTGGAACCGTCAACAGCCGCGTTGATAAAATCTGTGGGTTCGTGCCCGTTACCGGCAGCCGTGCTGGCCAAGGGGGAGCTGGGGTGGCAGAGCCCCGGGCCGGGGCTCCGAGGGGCGGCTCGGCGGGGCGGCTGACGCTGGGGGGATGCGAAGGGCACGGGGAGGCTGGTGGGGTGCACGGGGCAGGGCGGTGCTGGTGGGGCGCGCAGGGCCTGGCGCACGGTGACCACCCGGTGGGGTGCATGGGGCCCGCTCTACGGTGCTCCCTCCGGTGCGTGGTTACCACCCCCCCCCCGCCGAGGGGTGTGCAGGCCCCGGTGCACGGTGCCCCCCCCCCCACCCCGGTGCACGGTTCACCCCCGGAGGGGTGCACGAGGCGTGGTGCACGCTGGTACCGTGGTGGGGTGCACGGGGCCCGGTGCACGGTGACCCCCCCGCCCCCCCGGAGGGAGCCGCGGGCGGCACGTGCTCGCGCACCGCGTGGCCCTTCCCCGCCCGCCCCGGGCCGCGCACGAGCCGGGGCGGGGGAAGGGGCGGGGCCTCCGCACGGTGTCGCGCCGCGTCGGGGGGGGGGGGGGGGCGCGCACTGGCAGACGAGTGACGTCACCGCCCGGCTACTGCGGCGGCTACCGGGTTGGATCTGGCGGTTCGCCGCGGGCTGACCCGGAGCGGCGGCGCGGGCGGGCGGGCGGGCGGCGGGGTTGTTTCTCGGCGCCGCCGCCTCCTTCCCACTCACCCGCGACCGCGGGGAGGAACCGCGTCCCCCCGGCGCTCGGAGCCGCCGCTCCCGGGCGGGCGGGGCGGGTCGACGGGGCCGCCCCCGGTGTCGGCGCGGCGGGCGGGGCCGGCGCCGCCTCGCACAAAGCGGTGTGCCCGGGCGCGGGCGGAGCTACCGCTGGGATCGCACCGGCACCGGCATTCGCCGCACCGGTACCGGGTACCGCCCCGCCGGGCGGCCGCGATGTGAGGGGGTGATGGCCGCGGGGCATGGCCGCCGGGCAGCGGCGGGGCGGGCGGCGGCGGCGGCCGGCGCTGAGCGCCGCCGGTGAAAATGGAGCCGCATCCGCCGGCGGCCGTGCCCGAGCCCCCGCTCCCCCGGGGGCCGCGGCGGGACGGGCCGGAGCTGGAGCTGGAGCTGGAGCCGGGCCTCTGGGCACCTGAGGCCGCCGAGCCCGCCCAGGGGCCGCCGCCGTGGTCCCCGCCGGAGCAGGGGAGCTCCCCGACCCTGGGGGTCCCCGCCGAACCCCCGGCCCGGCCGGAGGAGGAGCCGCGCCTCCGCCCCGTCTTCGACGCCCTGGACCGGGAC
This sequence comes from Gymnogyps californianus, assembly GCF_018139145.2. Taxonomy (NCBI): domain Eukaryota; kingdom Metazoa; phylum Chordata; class Aves; order Accipitriformes; family Cathartidae; genus Gymnogyps; species Gymnogyps californianus. Next base: position 17,781,534 of record NC_059485.1, read on the forward strand.
GGCGACGGCTTCGTGCGTGTGGAGGAGTTCGTCCAGTTCGCCACGGCCTACGGTGCCGAGCAGGTGAGGCCGGCGGCTCCCCCCCCCCGAGCACCGGGGCCTGCACCGGGCCTGGGCCCACCCCGGGGCCCGGTGAGGCCTGTGGGGCCCTGTCAGGCCGGGGCCTCCCCTCACACCTGCCCAACGCTCGTGTCCGTGGGGCTGCGTGTTCCGGGTGCCCCCCAGGGAAGGAGCCGCGGGCGCTGGGCGTGAGGCGAGTCGGTGGCTCCCTGCCACGGGGCACCGGGGTTGGCGTAACCCGGCGGGGAGCCTCCGCACTGGGCCTTCGGTGGTCCCCTGTCTGCTGAAGGGGTGATGAGCAAAGGCGGCTCGTGTCGACGGCGGCAGCCCTTGGAAGAGCTTTTAACATGAGCAAGGGCAGCGTCTGCATCGCCGGCCTTTGGGTTGTCCCGGGTGAAGGGCATGCGTGGGCTTAAATGGAGGCAGGAGGTATGGAGGGAGCCCAGTGAAGCTGGAGCTCACCTTTCCCGGGTCCCAATCCGCTGGGAACAGAGCATCTCGGCAATGCCACTGGAAGCCCGCATCCCCTCTCTTTGTTCTCCATCAATAACACGTTTAGGTTTGTGTGAGCGGCTCCCATGTGTAAGGGACCGGCAGCGAGATCCCGGGATCTCAAGCTGCTCCTTGCCCCCCTCGCTGCTGAGGGTCCCTGCGTGGGCTTGCTGGCACCGTGCCGAGTACGGAGTACCTCGCTTATCACGGGTTTCACAATCCTGAATGCACTTTTTTTTTTTCTCCTTTCTGTTGCTTTGTACCATGGTGAGCTTGTGTTTCCTTGCAGCGGATCAGATGCGGTGTAATTTGAAGCTGCCTGGTATGACCCAAAATGGAGAGAGCTCTAGCAGCATACCAGGGGATGGAAATGAATTTGTTGACGTTTTGTACGTTGGCCTGTGCTGGCGTTGCTACAAGAAAAAAGGTGGTTTTTTTGAGGCGTGCAGGTATTGTCATGAAATTTCTATGTGCTCACCCAGGAGATCTGCTTTAATTCTCTAGCTGTAGCTGCTGTGCGTGTATTAAAGTGGCATGACAAAGCAAATCATCATGTGTGAAGGAGTGTTTTGGTGGAGGGTTTTTTATCTCTGTCCTCATGGTAAAAACACCTCTTAAAGATAAAATAGAGGCATTTCTTTTAGAAAACACCTCTATAAAGTGGAGACGTGTAACTTCTTTGTCAGATTGTTGCTGGTAAGGGGCACTGTGCAGACGGCATCGCTTACTGCCTCATTGCGTGATTAACCAGGTAGCGTCATGGCACCCGGGGGGAGTTACGAGATCATCTCGGCAATGCGCTCCTGCATCTGCCGGGTGAGAGAAGCTTTATTCAGCATAAAGCCTCTGACTTGCATCTTCCCGCTGCGGTCTGGGCGCTCTGTGCCGCTGCACATCCCCCCCCGTTGCTGTTGCTGGCAGAGAAAGCAGAAGCAGACGGTCCGCTCACGTCGGCGTGCGAGTCGCTCCGTGGAGGCTCACAGACTCCATGCATGATGGCCATCGCTTCGGGGCACGGTGGGAGCTTACCAGGGGACCGTTGGCCTTAGCGTGCCTCTCTCTGCGCGTTTGGTATGGAGCGGCCCAAGTACGTAGGAAATAAGGGCAGGCAGACCGCGGGTGCGTGGCAGGCAGGTCTGGCATTTGTTAGTGCCGGCAGCGTGTGTGGCTCAGCCCAGACCTGCCGCTCCGGCCCCGTGCAGCGCCTTGTGCCTTGATTCTGACATGGGAATTGTGCCGGAGCTTTAAAGGTGTGACAATAAGCCTGTAAAGTGCTTTGAGATCTTGACCTGAGTGAGGACTGGTTGCGAACTGTTAAGGTCTCTCCTAAATTGAAGCAGGATGTCCAGGGAGGTTTTGTGCCACTAAAAGCTGTCTGTTTGTATGGACCCAGCTTAGAAGTGGTTGTCTACAGGCTTCTTGCCTTGGCTGTCCCTTTTAAGTCGCTTGTTGCTTCCCACTGAGCACAGCTACCAGTAATGCTGTCCATGCTGAAATACGTTCTGCTTTTTAGATACGTGTATCTTCAGCAAGAGATTTGGATAGCTAGCTCTTGGTGTGCAGAACAACCGTCTCTCGGTACAGCAAGTGCTGAACGCCGTGGTGCGGTTGATGGGACAACGGCTGAGGCCACAGGTACTGGGCTCTCCAGGGAACGCAGCCTGGTACCTTTTGCAGAGGTATGACAGAAGAGAAAAAGTAATGTTTGTGATGCCTCTGTGTGCAAGAGGACTTAGTGCGAGCCTGCAGCTTAGAAAAGCAAGAAGGCACACTGAGTGTGGAGGAGAAGGGGTTGGTGATGGGGTCTGTAAGCTCCCAGCAGATGTGCAGGGTAATAAAGGGAGGAGTTCTGGGAAAGTTTCTTGACCTATTTTGTTTTAAGCAGACGTAACTTGGGCCAAAAAGGGGTCTTTTGAAAAATGGAAATCCAGCTCAGGTGAAAGTTAAAGGATAGGACCATCAGCAGGTGGGTAAAATGGTGTTAAGATGACTAAAAGGAAGCTTCAACATGTAAACAAAGGTTGTACTGTAACTGGAACTGGGAAGCTTGCAAGGGAGGTGCCAGGGTTTGATGGCTCATGAAGGTATCCGGTAGCAATCGGCAGGGAGTTAACGAGGAGCAAATTCCAGTCCTCTTACTATCCCTCTGGCCTCCTCGCAAGAGGAGGAGGAACCTGCTTCCTCTTCTCCCCCTCCTTCCTCCTGGCTTCTGCCCACACGGGTGGATGCGTGGAAGGTATGCATGGGGTGGTGGTGGAACAAACTGCTAAATTTAAGCACAGCAAGTCATCGCAGCCAGCTGATTCATTGAAGGGTTCAGAGAGGGTTGAAGGGTTAAGGAAAGCATGTGTGTGTGTACCCACATGTACCAGGGAGCTGGAGAGCAGCAAGTGTTGCCTTTAGTGTTCAGTAAAACACCAGAGGCATTTATGGGCTACTGAGCTCATTGCTGTCAGATTATTTGGCTGAAATGATTATTAGCTAAATCTCAAAGGAAAGAGACCAACTGGCATCTATTCCATAAAGATTACATGGTTGTGAATTTCTGTTATGATTTTTTTTTTTTGCTTTGCATGATGAAAACCATGGGTAGAAAAACTGGGGGGGCGGGGAGTTGGTTTGGTTTTTTGCTTAAGTAGCTTGGGTTGTTGAAAGACTGCCTTAAAGAGCTTCATGGTTGTGGTATTGGCGGTGAAGTGCTGGTGTGGACTAGAAGAGATCAAGGCACGGAAGTCTAGAGACAGTTTGTTCTTCTCTGAAATGATAAAAGTTGATAGGGACCGAGGTTATTGCCAGCACCTTCATATTAAAAGGTGTATGGAAAGGATGGTGCTGAGGTCCCAGCAGCTGGGGATGACACCCCCTCGATAGGGGTAGCCTTGAGCGGAGAGGATACAGCCATGTGATGGTCCTCCAGCAATCTGTAACGGGTGGCTGTTTGTCAAACACGGACTGTTGTGCCACTTGAAAAGCTTGCTGGGACCCATTACATGCTCCGTGGACTTGTAAACAAGATGCGGGGCGGAAAGGTCTTGAGGACAACTTGACTTTTCATGCAAAACGTCTGGACCGCTCACGGGTAGCATGCGAGGCAGTTTATAACGGTGTTGTATTTTTATTGTCTCCTTTCCCTCCCCTTTATCACTACACTTCACCGGGGATCTGATGCTCCCTTGGAGCTGCTGTGCATTCTGTAGCAGCGAAAGGGGTTCCTGCTGGCTGGTACTGAAGACTGGAGTAAGGTTGGTTTAGACAGTGAGTCGGGAGGTAGAGGCACACATGTACATAACTTTTATGTCACCTTGTGAAGCAAGAAGGGTTGTGTCTTGCAGTTCTGTGGGTTATGCAGAACCTAAGGCCATTGTGCAATGTTTTTAAAACAGCAAATACGTAACTTGGCTTGCTGCTTGTACAGTTGCAGTGTGTCTGTCCGATTGTGGTGACAGAGGCCAAGATTTTTCTCACTAGATTTGTTGCTAGCTAGAAATGCAGGGTCGTGTCAGGGTGGAGGAGAACCGAGTGTTTGTAAGGCATGAGGAGAAGCTATCCTGCTGGCATCTTGGGGTTTTTTTTCTTTTTTTTTTGTTTTGATCTAGAAGATAATTGGAGGTGAAAAAGCTGCTTGCACCACGTGATCTCGCTGCCTCTGCTCAATTAAGAGAAGTCCCAGAGTTTGTCTAACCTATTTTCAAATGCTCCAAGCTCTATGGCATCTCTGCCCTCTGTGCTCTGGCAGAGATCTTCAGCCTTTTTTTTTTTTTCTCCTGATGATCAGTTCAAGCTTCATTTCAATGTGCTTTGTTTTGCTTTTTTTAACATTTACATCCGTCAAGTATCTGTCCTTGACTACCAGTCTTCCTCTGCCCCCACATTGGCTAATTCTCAGCTGAGTTCTCCATATTCAGCTTTAAACTTTTCCTTGCGTGATGGTTTCTGAAGCTTTTTGTCAGGTTTGTTGTGCTTTTCTGACCTCCCACCACCTTTTCAGCTTCTTGTAATGAGGTGCCCAGCCTGTGCTGAGTGCTGCAGAAGAAATCACATTTTCGGGGTAGCCGGTGTCACTCCAGACAGTGGCTGCAGAGAATCGTGGGGTTTATTTTTAAATAGAATAATCTGCAAGATTTGGCAATTACTTTCTGGAATGAAGTCTGGATAGTGTCAAACTACAGCTTTTTAGTGGCTTCCCCCGGTGAATCCAGGCTTGCTTTTCCTGCTCACCTCCGATGGATCCCTCGGGAATTGTGCACAGACGCTGGATCAAATGCTTCTTACCTGCAGCATAGTCCTCTCTTGGAGTTGCTGACATTGCATCTGATCTTGGACGCCCTCCCTATTCCCCCTAGTCTTCTCCTACTTCCCTGTGAAATCTAATAGTTTGGATCACTGTCATGAGGAAACCTCAATTATTTGTGTTTTAAATTTTTTGAGGGTTCTTATACCCATTGAGCAGAGGAAACACTGGCTTTGCTTGTAAAGAGATTTCTAAAATTGTCTGGCATGGATTCGCAGGCCATGTAAATATGAGTGAAGCTTAAATTGCTTCCAACTGCGGTGCTGCTGCTGTACCTTTCGGAGGTTTTAATTGCTGTTTAACTTTGGTCTCTGCTATTGAGAGTGGAGCTGGGATTGCAGTGAGGGTGATACTGTGGGTGTATAATAGGTTTGAGCGTGCCTGTGGACATGCATGTGTGTTTTGGAAGAGGAACGAATCTGAAGTATTTTGCTTGCTTTGTCCAAGGGCCCAGTTTTGCACCAGAGAAATTCATGGCAAAACTCCCGTTCATTTTGCTGGTTCAGGCGTGAGCCCTTCCTCACCTCAAATACCGGGCTGGCTTGGCTGGGTGCAGACCGCAGCGCTCAGTCTGCCTCTGCCCGCCTCCCTCTTCAAAGGATGTTTTATCATCATTAATAACACATCTGTATTCTGTGGGAGCTCAAAGATGGGAGTTTTTCTTTCTCCCTCTGAGAGGAAAACGCTTCCAAGCCAACATATTTCATGTAATGTATTTTGGGCGAGGTGGTTGCTGGTTAGCTGAAAACGGAATTTGCAAAGAAGTGTAGTCATTTGTAAATGTCCCAAAGACTCCAATAAAGAGATGATTTCTGTGCTCCCGGGTTTTTGCTTCTCCTGCTAAGTTTTGGCTTTAAGCTTCTTGAAGGCGTTCCTTCTCAGATTGGCTGGGAAGGGTTAGGAGCGTATCATACCACAAACAGATCTTTCTGATGATACGTTTCATACTTAACGTTTGTGGCCGTAATCAGATTGATGGTTTATCCGGGCTGGATCAAGTCTGGCAGGACCGTGAATACTCAAAGGCATGGTTTGTCTGCACGGGCTGCGAGGAGGGCGGCAATGGTAATTTTATCCCAGCTACCAGTTTATTTAAGAAACCTTTTTATTCTTCCTTTCTCCTTCAGATTGAGAATACAGCTATTGCTGAGCAGTATATTGCTATATTTTAGTTACAGATTTTGATAAAAGTTAATGTGTTCCTCTGGAATTTGAGATCACTTCTGCAAATAAAGAAACGTTATTCCCCCTGCTTCCCAGAAGAAAGAAAAAGCATCAGTTCCACCTTTGTAGAGTTGGCAAATGCTGTGGGCAAGGGGGAAAACGTGGGATTTCCAGGGAAGTGGGGTGTGGATGTGGCACCCAGTAATCCCCAGCTGTGAGGCCAGTTTGTACTGGGTGAGCGCTGCCAAAGGCTGGGTCAGGAGCCCTAGCAGGGAAAAGGACCCCATCTAAAGGTTTTCAGTGTTGTGGGTTTTTTTAATTAGTTGTTAAAAATGCTTGCAAGGGCTTTTTCCTGGGGTTGTTTTTTTATGCAATAAAAATTCTTCCAAAGTTTTGCTTAATGTTTGCCACACGAGGTGGGGCAGAATCCCTGTAAGATAGAGGTGGATTCATGAGAGGCTTTCTACCTTCTCAGGAGCAGGGTATTTTCTAAGGCTATGACTAATAAAAATTGGATTGGGGTCATCATAATTAACTGACTGGAATATGATACTGCACCACAACGCAGTGATTCGGCTCTTTCAGAGTCATTTTGATCTGGTATTGCTTATAACTGAACGCTCTCAAAGCATTTCAGAGTTGCTTGTATCATTATGTAATTCAATACAGCCAGTAATTGATAGTCATTACAACAATTGCCTACATAATTTCTCTCAATTTTATTCTTGTTTTGACTTTCGTTTGCCGCTTGTTGTCACATGAGATCTGCTTTGAACTCGGAGACTTTTTTTTTTTCCCCCCTGGCTTCCAATTTTGCAAAACAAATGACTTACCATTAGCCGCAGCCTATGGCTCTGCTTGGGCAGGGGGATCTGCTTCTGCTGGGCCACCCTCAGCTTCCCCTCGCCCCTGGGACCATCGAGTTCCCGGTGCTAGAAAGCTGCTGGTACAGTCCCTGTGAGAGCAGGCAATGGGATGGGAGCGGACCAGGGTTTGCTTTTTGCTATTCCTCCTGCCTGGCTCCATCCTTCCAAAATCCTGCTTGGATTTCTGGTGTAGGGCCCAGGACTGGTTCCTCCACGTGAGCCTGGTGTGAGCAATGCCAGCCCTTCCCTCTGCTTGTTTGCTTAAATTCAAACACCCATGGAAAATGTGGGTACAATTCTGCCAGACTGGTTCCGGTGAGCTTCTCCTTAGAGGCAGTGGTGCTTCTCTGGTGGCACATTTTATCTGGTGTGCTGCGGTGTCGGGGTTTAACCCCAGCCGGCAACGAAGCCCCACACAGCCGCTCGCTCACTCCTCCCCCAGTGGGATGGGGGAGAGAATCAGAAGAGTAAAAGTGAGAAAACTCGTGGGTTGAGATAAAGACAGTTTAATAGGTTATGCAAAAGCTGCGCATGCAAGCAAAGCAAAACAAGGAATTCATTCACCACTTCCCATCGGCAGGCAGGTGCTCAGCCATCTCCAGGAAAGCAGGGCTCCATCACGCGTAACGGTTACTTGGGCAGACAAACGCCATCACTCTGAACGTCCCCCCTTCCTCCTCCTTCCCCCAGCTTTCTATGCTGAGCACGACGTCCTATGGTCTGGAATGTCCCTTTGGGCAGTCGGGGTCAGCTGTCCCAGCTGCGTCCCCTCCCAACTCCTTGTGCACCCCCAGCCTCCTCGCTGGTGGGGTGGGGTGAGGAGCAGCAAAGGCCCTGACTCTGTGTAAGCACTGCTCAGTAGTAGGGAAAACATCCCTGTATTATCAACCCTGTTTCCAGCACAAATCCAAAAGGTAGCCCCATACCAGCTACTATGAAGAAAATTAACTCTATCCCAGCCAAAACCAGCACATGCGGTCGGGGAGTGTGGTGCCAGTTAGGGATGCGGCAGAGAGCGAGCTCCAACAACTTGAAGCTTAAAATGCCATCTGACTCATCAGGTCCGAGCCAGTGGCTTGGCAGGAAGGCACGTTCATGGGGATGAATAGGATTAGGTAGTGATTTGAGATCTTGCTACTGTGTTCACATTGTGAAATGTGCCTGCTGACACAGATAGTGAATTTGTCCTTGGGGAATTGTGCATTTTGTACTTTCAATGACTCTTGCGCTCCCACATGCCAAAAACATTTCCACCTCCTCTTGGACTATAATGTATGTTCTCAGTGCTGCAGTAAGCTGCCCGGAGCTGCTCTCCTGACGGTGTTTTTTTGTGACATCTGCAGTACAGCTGTTTGCTTAACTAGTCAAACCAAGTGTGTGAGACAGTCGTGCTTCTCTAGTTGTTCAAGTCTGGCAGACCCCCTCCAAAGCTCCTCTCAGCCTTCATTTTCCACTTTAAAAGCATTGCATCTTTCATTCCCCTTTCAAATTCATCTTTAACAGGATGCTTCTGCCTAGAGGAGGTCAGTGCTGAGCTGCGCTGTAGCGTTGGTGGGGGCAGCAGGGCTGTGATGGCCCATGCATCGCTGGTGACGCAGGTGGAGGCAGCAGGGTGGTCGGCGCATGGCCGGGCTGTGTGACGATGGCGAAGCACGCGTGGGATGCTGCTGAAGGCTGATGCTTGCCACGGGTGCTGCTGAGCCGTAGGTCCAAGTCTGAGGCTTCCCAGTGCAGACAGGGCTTTATCCAAACACAGTGGGAGAGAGACATCGTGGATTTCATAAGGCATAAAAATCACTGTTTCTTAATATCTTTGCGTGTTTCTGTTTGACAGCAGGAAGATAGGAATACCTACAGGCCTAAAGGGAGCTCATCCTCCGTACATGTAGTGGGGGGTCACAGTTCATATCAGTGGTGCCTGGCATGAACCTTGTTTTGGGAACCCAAAACGTCCAAGCCCGAGGAATAGCCCCAAAGATGTAATGGGGCATTGGAAATGGCAGCTTGGGCTTTCGGTATTGCTCAGAGTTGGACAGAAATTGTCTCTTCTTCCTAAACTTTGATTCGTGATGAGGTTTCCCTTCTCTGTAGAGTCTCTGCTGGAGTTGGTACAGGTCAGAGAGTAAGTTATTAATGGCGTTGTGGGTTGTAGGGGAAGAGGAGGAAACATGACCAAGGGCAACCTTGGGGACAGCTTCCTCCCAAACTGCTGCTACTGCTAAGCTCAAGTGGATGGCATTTGCTCCGCAGGGGAAGAGCAGGCTGAAAGTGAGTTTAAGCAGAACTAAAAGAAAATCAATGCCGCATAAGCGGTGGTAGGTACTTCCGCGGTACGCTGCTGTTGTGGTTTTGGGGCTGGGCTGGGGTTTTTCTCAATGGAGGTGAGGAAGCGGGAGCCCCGGCAAGCAGCCATGCAGCAGGAGCGCTGCCGGCCCCTTGCCTCCCAGCTGCAGGTCTGGGATGGGGATCCACCGCTGCTGGTGTGAGGCTTCCTTGCAGCTGTGAATGTCCTGGGGTCGATGCCTGCTTTAGCCCTGGTTTTGGTCAGGGTCTTTCCCCTTCTCTAGGGAGAAACCTGCTCTTAAAGCAGAGAGATGCGTGGAGGCTGCTGGGGAGAAGGGGTCCAGGCTGCCAGGTATGCTCTGAGCACTGCTTCTCCCCGGCCAGCTCCTTATATTGTAACAGCAAAAACCCCTTTTATTTGAAAGAAATACCAGTGATACCAAACTGCTGAATTTGGTCGCTGAGTGTTATCTTATTTGAGGCGACTAATTAAGCTGAAGCAAGCAATCGGGTGGCAGTGGTATTTGATGCAAACTTGAGTGCTTGCTTAAATGACACCAGTTCTGGTGTTGCCTGCATGGGTCCTGGCTCTGGACTCAGCACTGCAGAGGCCACCGGGGTCCTGGCATGGGACAGTGACAGCTCTGGGGATGTCCTGTGGTGCTGTATGGGAAGAGCAGCACTGCTGTCTGTGTCACAAGGGTTGGTTACAGCTGGTGGCCAGGCTTTGTTTGTATGCTGAATGCCCCTCTGTTAGGTTACGTTGTGAGCAGCCTGGTAGTCTCCTGGTTTGTTGTTTGTTGTGTTTGTTTTTTTTTTTTAATAATGCATTGTAGTTCTTCAGAAAAAAGAGCTACTGTTCCTTCTGCTACAACATCCCTTGGTGAAATACCAGTAGTGTTACATTGAGTTTGAGTGACTGCTGCTTCTGGAAGGGGTTTTCAGCTTGCAGACTGCCGGGCTGTTCCTGCTTACTCTCTTCCCTGAGGAGGAGTAAAACTGAAGGGAGAGGACCTGGTGCTGGGAGCTGTGTAATCTGGCAAGACTCAGCGGAGCCGACTGCTGACAGCCCTGTGGAAAATCCATTTGCCAGAGTCCAATAGGAAACTGGGCTCAAGGAAAATGTGCAGGAGGTAAAAGGAGCCCAAACCAACAGTTTTTAGAGAAAAAGAGCTGTCAAGGGCAGGAAACAAATGGGGAGCATTTGCTGCGGTGGGGCGCAGGGCATGGTGCTGGACTGGGATCCACGCGGCTGCTCCGCGGTTCTGCGGTCCCGAGCAAACGCGATATGAAACGGGGGGCTGCTTGAGGGGCCCTTCTCTTGCTTGCAGAAAGTGTAGCTGTGTTGAAAGTGAAACTCTTCTAATGGGAAAATAATGTTCAGTTCCACTTTGGCTTTAAAAGCTGATCAGGACTTTGTGGCTTTCACCACCGCCTTTGGCTGTGGAACGATTAAAAGGCATGTGTTGCCTCCCTTTTGCATGGCCACATTCCTTATTTTTTCCAGGGGAGTGGCAGTTCTTCACCCTGCTCACTGTGTGTGCATGTGGAGATTGCAGCTGGGGGGGGTAAAAACTAAAATTTGGATATCCTTCTGGAATTCTTTTCCTATGCCTGCTAAATGAATGCAGTGACTAGCTCATCCTCTCCTGGCTACTTGGAGCTCTGGGACTACTGTGCTGGCAGGAGCACAGCGGAAGGATGCAAAGAGCAGAAGCAAGGCTTGTGGGAGGCTACTTGCCCTGAAAGGTCCAAGGGAGATGCTGGAGACCTTGGTGTGCAACAGGAGGGTGCTGGAGACCTTGGTGTGCAACAGGGAACTCGCTGTTGGACTTTGTGCTGCACCTCTTCAGGCTCCGTGGAGCATCCATCCCTTGGTGGGATCATGGGGGCGGCTGGCAGCACGGGTGGCATGGCAGAGGTGTAGCAGATGAAGGAGGGATGCTGGTGGGAGAGGTAGGACTGAAAGCTGAGAGTGCAGAGGCAGGTTCCCTGTGAAGGGCAGGTGACTTGGCTGCCAGCCTGGCAGAGACGTGCAAAGCCGTGGTGGAGTGTGGGGAGCAAAATCCAGACCTCTTGTTGCTCCTCTGTTTGCAGGAGCTGATGGGTGCTGGGCATGGTGAGATACCTGGGTATGTGGTGGCTGCTGGAGAAGCATTAACATTGTCATGGCAGGTTTTTTTGTTGTGGTGAGACTTGTACGCCCGGTGCTTACAATCCCACCCTGAATTCCTGGGCTTCCCAAGCTATGCATTGGCATCTTAGCCTCTTCTCCCTTCTTCTGAGAATCTACCTCTGAGCCCAGAAACAGTTCTGGGCTCCCCCCCCCAGCATGTCTGCTTTGTATACTTGCCTTTGCACAAACAGCCCTTTCTGAAGGCTGCGTGAAGGGTTGCCAAAAGGAGGGAAATAATTTGAAGCAGTTCTAAAAAAGAAATGAGTCTTTCTGCTTTGCTGGTCTCTGAATCACGCTTGTTTGTATTACGATAAACTTAGTTTTGACAGTGTGGCAGGCTCAGTCTGGCTGGGGAAGGCGAATTAGTTCCCTCATGCTGAGCTCGCTCTCAATATTTAGCTGCCTGGTTGGGGACAGGCTCGTGCCTTGCACTAACCTGGGCTTCACGTCTGCAGCCTGAGACGCTTCTTGTGCTCACCAGATTCCCAGGGTTTGCAAATTGAGAGATGCAACTCTGACTCCTGCTTTCGTGGTTTGCTTGTTTGTGCATTGGCAGTAATAGGTTTCTCCTGTTTCTGGTTATGATGATCTCTTTTTAGAGATTATAGCATGTAAATTGTATTTTGGAGAGGGAGTTAGTAAAAGCGAGTCCTGAGCTAGTGAGAGGATTTATTCTGGGATATGCCATGGGATTTTTTTGAGCTGCTTTCTAACCTGATTGGGAGGAAACAGGAGCAAAAGTTGCAGTCCTGGATTTATAAGCCCGGACAGTCTGTTCTGTAACCAAACAGCCCCCATCACAGAAATACCTGGGTTTGTTGCAGGGGACTTCACATGGAACTACACCAGGCGCTGCAAAATGTTCAGTGTCTTAAAATGCCTGGTCCTCAGTATGTGACCTCCTGGCATGTTTTATTGAGTTGCTTTTTGTCTGTTCAGATCAGCTCTGAAATCCTGCCTAGGCTTTCTGCCCCAGTTCTGCGCTCCGGCAGGATGCAGCCGTCCCGCCTCGAGCCCGGGGTGACTTCGGTTGTGGCTCTTCGCTCTTCCCCCAGGGGTGGCTCCAGCCTACATTAATGCATGTGTTTTATGTAAGAAGTAACCTAGCACTAAACTTTTTTTTTTTTGATCCAGTCTCTGACCTGTGTGTTTGGAAGGGTGAGAACAGGTTTCCTGTGTCATTAGAGGAACAAAAGCTAAAAACAAAGCCTTCGATGTTTTGGAGGGTGGAGGAAGAACACTTTTCAAGTTTCATTAAACAAATGAATGTGTTTATAGTAGAGCATCGCTGCTGAAGCCTTTGAGCACTTAGGTAGTGACAGGAAATCTGGAACAGTTGAGACAAACGCAATTAAATATGGATAAAACCATTTCAGTGTAACTTATGTTCCTGTTAATGTTTTCAAACCATCCTTGAAGTTGTTTCTTTAAATATGTTTTTACGCTTCAGTGACAACAACTGATGGACATTTTGGAAATAGTCATACTTGACGTTTGAGAACACACTTAAAAATATGACAAAATAAGGCTCCTGAAGCCATGGTGAGCGTAGAGGTATTAAGGCTGCTTGCGGATAAGCCTTGGAGCTGGTAGGGTTAGTCCAAAAAGGTCCTGTACTCACGCCTGTTACGTAGTACAGACCAGAGGAATTTCTACCAGCAGGTAAAAAACCCAAAACTGCTGAATATGGGTAATCTGGGCGGGCGAAGACATCCTGCAGTTCGGCTCCATGCTACGCGCCGAGGGTCTGGCTGGATGCACTGATTTGTTCTGGTTTCTTGTGAGAGTGGGCAGGAAGGTCTGGGTCGTCAGGCTTTTTTGGCTGCCAGCTCTTTAAAACATATTCTGGCTTCTCTTTCTTCTTCCTGTTGAATTTTGAGCATTGGAAGGAAAGTCTTTTCCTTTGCATGCTCCCGATGTGTGTAGCAGTCAGTGGCTTTGGGAAGGAAATGCAGGAGACTTGCTCCTCTGCATCAGCTTTGGGCTTGTTTTTGGCTCGTGGTTGACTTGGAGACTTCTTCCTTCCCCCTTCCAGAAAGGGAAAGTAATAGTTTGCTGGGGAGGGAGTTCTCTCCTGTTCGTCATGTTTTCCCATCTCTCTCCTCTGGTATTTCCTGCGCCTGCAGAAAGAGCCCGCAGACCCTGGGAGAGGCTGGCGAGCGGCATCGTGCCTCGTGGTTCAAGGCCAAAGTCGACTGGGTGCAAGATTGGTGTAGAAACTGCCCAAAGTAGGTGACATGCATCAAAAGTCAATGGTGTGCCGAGCAGCTTTTGTCTTGGATAAATAGGAGGAAGGAGGATTTGTTAGGCAAGTGGGTGTGTTAAATGCTGAGGATATCATCTTCCTGGGCAGGTAGGAAAGGAGGGGAGCTTGTGCCCTTTGGGGAACTTGCTCACTTTGTTTCAAGGAAACGGTTGAGCTGCTGGGGCTTCTCTCCCGTGGTTTGTGGGTGATCCCTCTCCTGTTCCAGTTCTTTAAATACTTGCAGGCTGATGGAGAACCACAGGAGGCTTATTCCCCTTTTCTCTTAAATAGTAGGTTTGATTATTTCTTCTGTAGCAGGAAGAGATGAGAATAAACCAGGCTCAGTCTTTATCTTTGTCTCCTTCTCAGAAAGATGTCTTGATTCTTGGTTTCAAGTACTAGACTGATCGCAGAGGGCCCTGCAGTCCTTGGAGTCTCTGGGACTGAAATGACAGCAAGGACCGGTGACCTGATGTGGGAGGGACGTTGCAGAAAGTGTCTTCACTGAGTGTTGCTTATGGTGGACCTTTAAACAGAGACTTGACCAGACACAATCTGCCTGCTGATCTCCTCCTGGAGCTTGTGAAAAGGCTCAGAGCGCAACACGCTCGCAGCAGCCCTGGATAAGTGCCGCCACTTGCAAAATAAATAATGCAGCTCTTGCACTGCTTACTCACAATTGACCATTGCTTCTCCCTGTAATGAGGTCTGCCCCCTTGAGGGTATTTTAAAGGTTAGTTAATTAGGTGTAATTGCAGCAGAATAAAAACCTGCTCTGAGGTTCTGCCTACTTTTTGTAGTGCCAGATCCTTTAACAACTTACGGAGTCGGTTCCTATAAACATTGCTGGAGCCAGTGTAATCCCGAGTTTTCAGCATTCCACTCAGCCTCCTTGTTTATATTGATGAAGCCGCAGAAGTGAAGTGCTGGAAAGGGTGTTCCTGGCTTTGGGATCCTTGCGACCGTGGTTCAGATCACAGCAGCAGTGTGGGAAATACGTTGCATGAAGCAACATTAAGTTATGCTCACATTGTCGGCATGTTAATGCTTTCTCAGCACCCAGCATGGGGGGGGGGGGGGGGATAGATGTGGTCTTAGCCCAGACAAATGCTGCATTAACAGGGATCAGTTCGTTTCAGCTGATCACATTGCACCCCATTGATTTAGTGACTGTGGGATCTAAAGAGAACGGCTGTATAGGGACAGCTATGTCTTTGGCAAGTTGCACAGCTGCTCCGGTATTTGGCTGCAGGAGGTTCAGCAGTTGCAGCATGTTTGCACATTTCCCAAAGATTAAAAAATACAACTACTCTGACTTCTGTATTTAGCATTTTAAAATAGTATTATTTTTTTCTTGAAAGGATGGGTTTAGCCCTGAGAGACAAAGTGGGTTTTTACAAACAAATGAGTACGTTGGCTTATACCCTTCTGTTAAATGCGGAGGGTAGAGATGCTGCATCCACCTTTGCATAACCATGAGAGATTTTTACATTGCATGTGCTTGCTCTGTTAAATTCCTGTGTACCACTTCAGGCCAAAGAGCTGGCTAAACATAGAGGAGAGCATCTGGCGTGAGCCCTCTCCTGCACTTTAGAGTATCGCTAGCTAAAAATCTCCTCTATTTGGCATTTATGCCAATGTGGCACTTGGCTTTCGCTCTGCTTGAGTTCAGGGATTGTGTGACTTACAATACTGTTTTGCCCCCAAAGACAAAAGATGTTCAGAGCAGATTTAGGCTTCTTGCAGACAGAAGAGGGTAGTCGGAGTTACGTGAGAGGTGCCTGGATCTCCGTGTCCTGTCTCAGTCAAGCAGGCTTTGTGGACTCCTGTACACCCAGAATTGGCCTGGACCTGGTTATTCAATGTAAATGAGTTTCCTATATTTAAAGCTCCAAGACCCACTGGATTTTAGGACATTTTTGATCTTCTGTTTTGCTTGAAACTCCCCAGGTTGTAAACTGGCAGAGGAGGTATGCTGGCACATGCAGTGGCTGGTGGCTGACAGGGCTCTGCTCCTGCTGTCCCATGTGTTGGCCCTTCTTGAGACCCTTCTTACTGGCAGTATGAAGTAGGTGAGCCCAGTACTGCTGGACATGGCAGGCTGTCTGCAAACAGGTCCTTGTAAATCAGACTCTGCTACAATCCAAAGACTTTGGATGGGGAGAGGTGGTTTGAGCAGCCTTTTTTTAAGGCCAAACAGAAGATAAAGGCTGGCTTTGGACATGCTTAACATAGCGTGGAGCCTTGCACCAAGCTGGGCAGAAATCCAAGCAGCAGAGCATCTGGGCAGCAAAGGGGAGTGCAGTCCAGCTGGAGAAAATGAAAAGTGGAGGCTGATAGAAAAAGCTCAGCATTGGATTCAAAGCGAAGTTTTATTTTCTGTTTGTACTGCTTCACAGTCCGTGTTCAAGCCGAATGTCCAGATGCGTGGGGAACGATGTCTGCATTCACTGTGCTTGATCATGCAAAGCTGATTAAACAGCTACACAAACGTTTTGGAAACCTTTCTGGCCTGTCAACAGTGATGGTGAAAAGCTGCAGTTACTCACTTCCCCTTGTGCGTACCCAGGGTCCTTGCTCACTGAAGGAGTGGCTGCTTTCCTTCCGTCGACTTTCCTTTAAGGCACCGGGTGGAACCTGGCCCTTTGGAAGCTGATGCTGAAGCTGCAGCTTGTCTAGTGTGGACCCTGCTTCTTTGCCTGGTCCTGCCTCGCTCTGTGTTTAAATTTGACCACGAAGGCTCCCATTTCTTCTGGAGGGGAACAGACAAGGGGAAGGTCCTTAAACCTGTTAGTCTCCTGGAATATTCCACTCAGGAGAGAAAAATTTCCTATTGGTAAATAGTTTGGGAAGAGGTGGTGGTAAGAAGTGCATGGAACTGGTGTGGGTTTGTAGGAGGGGGCTGTGTAGGTGTCAGGAGCCCAAGGTGTCTCCGTTCTCGTTTCATCCCTCCGTAGCAGAGCTCTGCTCCTTTTGAGCCGTGCAGTGGGATGGTCTTTCCCTGCCCCGGTCCCTGCCTTGCAGCCTGCTGACAACTGCATGTTCATGTTGAGGGGGCTTGTGTGCACAGCCTGGCTTGCTGAGCCCAGCAGTCAGCGGCAGAGGGGCCAGGAACCGGAGCCGGCCAGGATGTACATGTGAAACCACGTATTTTCTCTGCCCACCACAACCTCGTCGTTGGAATGCCTGCCTGAGGTGGGGGTACCCAACCCGCCCTTGCGCTGAGCAGTTGCTTTCAAAGCTCTGGTTTGAGTGCCTCAGTGCTCACTTTTTAGGCTAAACCTTTGCCTTTCTGTGGAAATAGTTTTTAGTAAGTGAAATGCAAATATGTTTTGAACTGCTCACAGGTAGCTGCTGCTTTTTGCAACAGTCCCCAGCCAGCGCTGGCTGCTGCCATCAGGTCAAAGTATGGCAACAAGTTCCCCGGTGAAGGTCTTTCTCTGGTGGTTGTGTTAACAGTTCACCTGATGTTTTGGGCTAAAAATCAAAGCCCAGCCAGCAATAAGCATACTGTGTCACCCAGTCAGAATCTGGACTGGGCTTACTGGTTTTGTGGACTTTTTCCTGGATGGACTGGTCTGTCCCTGTTGATTGCTCAAGTGGCTAAAACATGCCAAGCCAGATGCCCAGTTCAACCAGACTCTTGGTAAGACTACGGCATGTTGTTCCTTATCTGGACAGGTCTCTTGGTGTCTTTCTAACAGCTCTCTGGGTTCTCTAGGTCTCTGACATCTCTCTAGGTTCTTTTTGCACATAATCCGTGTGGTTTGTCCCTTTGGGGGCCTGAGAGTAGAAGTCGTCTGTTAAGCAGACTAGATCTTCACCCTCACTCAGTTTCCCATGACTTACCTCGGTGCTTGTCCTATTACTCAGAAGACTGAGACCAGACATCGAATCCTTTCCAAGGAAAGGAGGAAGCTGCAGGTGCACAAGTTCTTGGTGGGAGCTGCAGCCTGCTTTCTGGCCTGCCTTGAGTATTTGGGGATATTTATCAGGAATATGTCAGTATTGATTCTTCCTCTTTGTCTCCTTTGGATTTGCTTCCAGAGTCTGTGTAGAGTAAAGCAGTACTGAAATGCTGACTTACTGCTCTCGCTATGGTATCATCAAATAACTAGCTTACGTGGTGTGGAGGGCAAGACGTGGCCCTGGTTGTGGCTAGGCTGGAAGCATCATCCGTGTGAGATACCATACGTCTGTAGGAGCTGAGCTCCACCGGCTCTTCCTGGTGAGGTGCCTGACTGCTGTGGCCATTAGAAATCTCCCACCCTCATTTCACCCCTCAAAAGAATTTCTTTTTGGAAGCTGATTCAGCCCCGGTCTCTGCCAGAATACGAAGGAAAACTTCTGGCAGACTCAGGGGTTACAAGGAGGGTGTCTGCTGGCCAGCGCAGCCCTTGCTTCCTTCGGAGACCAACGCTTAAAACAAACGCAGTGGGTATTTTGTTCTGCTGAATCCATCTGCTATGTGGTGGAGACATGGAGCATCCATGAGGATAAAGAGAAAAGGCCTGCAGCTTCCTTTTCCTTTTCCTCCAGCCTGCTTAACAGGGCCACTCACAGCTGGGGAATCCCTCACCTCCCTGGAAAACTTTCGTTGTGTGGCTGCCAAGCCTTTGTGTTAATTTGAGTTTGGAGTTGTCACCATTGGCTTAGCTGAGGCTCGAAATCACTTACTGAACTGATTTTACTGTGTCAAAGCAAGGAAGCTCTTTTTGTGCTCCCCGTGGTGGGGAAGCTGTTAACAGCCGGTACAGCAGTACGGCGTGGTGGTGGCATACGTGCTCGGAGGGGGTTGTTGGAGATGGGTGTTGGTTGGCAGCAAATCTTGTTGGTTTTGGAAGGCAAACGCCCTGCCAGTGTGCAGAGCTCTTTCATACAGAGGAAGACGTGGTAGTGTGGTTGGTGCAATGAGTAGTTCTCGTTCTGTTGTTGAGATGCTGAATGACCACCCTCCTCCTCCCCAATCCGCTTCCCTCAGTGTCCCTGACCAGGAGAAATCCCTTACGGACTCGTGCCAGGAGCTCGTTCTGCCTTTGCCTGGGCTGTGCCTCGTCCCCGGCGCAGGGGTGAGCGGAGCCCCTTTGGCAGTTCTTGCCACCGGTTCTGCTTCTGCAGGCTTGTGTCTGTGTTCAGCTTAAGGGACATTGACTTCAGGTAGTTTAAACCTCTCACTTTCCACCAGGCTTTAAATCAGCTATTTAAACCACATCATCCTCTTTTGACTCTTTAATGCTCTGTATTTCTAGCTGCTCTTTCTTCAAGAAGAGTTTGTAACCAGCTACAAACACACACATTAAGCAAAACCTTTATTTTGAATTTTTCTTGCTGGCCAAAAGCAGGAACCTCCCTGTGGCTTATATCTGCCTGTTTTTAGCTTAACATTGCAGTTTGGTAGAGTGTTAACTTTTGCTTTTGTCCTAACAGGAGTGTGGTGTTAACTACTCCACTCTTGCAGATTAGTCTTCAGCTAAAAACAACAAAGCTGTGACTTCAGAACTGCTAAGATTTGCTAATCTAAAACAGTTTGAGCCATAATGCTTGGGGTTTTTCCCAGCTGTCCTAATAAGGTAGGGGTTTTAGCCTAGATGTCAAAATGAAGAAATGGAGAAAACTGGCAGTTACAACCCAGGAGCGAGATGCTGGAGCTGTTGTTGGCCGTTCCCGATGCGGGTGGCTCAGTGCCGTGACAGCTCGGGTGTGAACAAGACGGTGGCCCTCGGGAGGGGGGTATCGGAGTAATGCTGAGGACCTCCGTTTGGCATCGTTCAAGATCTTGATGTACCCTGTCTTGAATAGTGTGTGCAGTTCTTGCCTTTATCTTCAGAAAGGATGGAGGGGCTGGAGAGGGAACAGGAAACATGATTAAAAGGGCCAAGGGGCTGGAGCAGCTGCCTTGCAAGGGGAGGGTGGGCAGGCTGGGACCCCTCGGGGAGGAGAGTATGGTCCAGGGGATTCACACTTGCGCCTCGTCACATCTTTCGGTGGTAGAACTGGGAGGCAGTTGATGAAATAGCAGAAAATAGGTGCAGAAGAGTTAAAAGATGGCACTCCTGTACAGAGCAGGTAGTAAGCTTCTGGAGCGTGCAGGCCCAGAGGCAATGGAGGCAGGTTCAGATGCTCATGGGCAGTAAAGGGCCTGGGCAGGGATGTCCCCCCCAAAGCATCCCCAGCTCTGTTGCTGTGGGTGCTGGGAGATGCTGGGTGCTGGCCTGCAGGACACAACCTCTGCTCTCCCTGGACAGCTTCTTGGCAGGGGCTGGGGGACCAGGCAGGCACTGCTGATGTTCTTGTTTTCTGTGTGTTGTGAGCTCTTCTGAGTGTCAGCGACCACTCACTCTCAGTCTGGCAATGTTGTCTTGATTGGTTATTTAATGGTCAGAGTTCTTTTTAAGCCTGGACAGCAAATACAGGCAGGTTTGGATCAGCACAGACACACTACCATGGGCTTGAGCTTCATCAGTTGTGTGGCTTTTGTTTGTTTGCATCCATAATATCAGGGTTGTGATGTCTTAAGAAACATTTCTCATTTCCCCCTGCCCACAGCTTAATTTAAATACATAGGTGGCTCTTTTGCATGAACAAAGTACTTGTCCGGCTGCTCTGTCTCTTGCACAAGCGCCGGTGTGGGAGAGGTCCCTTGCTGGGGTATTGGCACAGGGCTTGAAACCTTCCTTGGCCCTGAGAAGCTGCCTGCACTGCCGCAGTGCTGTGAGCAGCCCTGCCTTGCATGTCCCATGTGTCATCGTGGCTGGATCTTTACAGAAACTATACTTTAGAGTGTGTCATGGTAATCACTTAGAGGCTTCTCAAGTCTGATTAAATGTCACTTGCATTTCTGTTATCTATATACACAGATAACAAATTAAGCTACAGCTTTTGAACTCAAAGAAGCTGCCAGATGCATTAACTGGAACCGACACATTCCTAAGAGTTGTTTTTATTAGTCTAAAATACCTTTGTTTAACATGGAAGAAGCCTGACTCATCCAAGTCAATGTGTGCTTTGTGAGTTCAGCAGTTTTGTTATCTGTCTACCATAAAAGTTCCCCAGAAAACTGGAAAAGATGCTTGTGTTGTCTTCTCCCTGTTCATGACGGTGTAAGCCGGCAGGCAGGCCTGGATCATGCTGGGGCTTGAACGTTTCTCTCGTGGCAACCCTGCAGGGGCACAGCTAAGGGTTTTAATGGTCTCAGCCCTGTGGTTTCCTCCGTGCTGGCAGTGTGCTCACCACTGCTGCGGGGAGGTGGGATGTCTGAAGCAGAGACGTCTCCTGCCTCGCCCCATCGTGTTTGAAACCACATGGACACGCGGGTGAGCAGCTCTGAGCATGTTGCAGATGTGATTTTTCCTGTATAAACACATACCTGGGTTTAAGAAAAACAAAACAAAAAGAAAGCAAACCAACCCCCCCTGCTGATGCATAATGAGTCAGGCTGGGCTCGGTTGTCCTCCTTATCCTTAGATGTTAAGTCTCCTCTTAGATGTGAGGTTTCCTTCCCTGGAAGGAGAGATTTGGTGATTCACCGTCTCTTTCCACAAGAACAAACCAAAACCGAGAGATCACCCGGGTGAGTCAAAAGGCAACTGGTTGTGTTCATGAGAGCTGAACAAATCCAGCACTGCAGACCGACTGAAGACTTCCTCCTGTGCGTCAGCTCCGGAGGAGGAGGAGAGGTCGATGTGTTTGGCAGGGCGAGGGCAGCAGTGCAGGCAGCCTTTGAGTACGGAGCTAATTGTGCAATTCCTTCTTTCACGTCTTACACTCTGCTTCCTCACAGGCTTGTTTCTGAGCTGAAGGATGCGGCTCTAAAATACACAAAGGTGCCTCAGTATCTCTTAAAATGAGGGTCTGCATTTTTTTTTAAAGCAGAAGGAATGTCTCGTTGTCTCAGCTTGAGAAGCATCAGTGGTGTAAAGGGTTTTCTGAAGGGAAGGCTTGTGGCAGCCTGGAAGGAAGGAACCAAATGCACCTTTCTGAAGACTTACTTTGGGCCATGAGGAATGACTGCAGTTTTGCCCTCAAACTTTAGCTTCTTCTGTTTGAAGAGCCCAGATCCTTGCCAGGTCTCACAAATGTCCCTTGCTCCGCATGTGTGCCTGCTCCGGCACCCGCATCCTAATCCTCGCTAGCTGATGTGATTCCTTTCCCCTTGGGCGTTGTCTAATTGTGAAAATGTTTCCATTATATGGCCTACATTCATAACGTGGAACAGTTCATTATCACTGAATCCTCTTAATTGGGCCCTCCTACTAGGCAGCCTATTACTGAGTTTTCCCAATTAAGATAGGACCTCTTTAAAAAACATAAAAATAAACAAATCCCTGGTGGAGAAGGACCACATTGCAAGAAATACTGCCCTAACCTATGTTTCAAGACTAAGCAATAGTTTCAGCACCAGCCAAGTACTAATTAACCCTTCTGTACTGATTACTTTTGTTCCCTTCAAGGCGAACGGCCACAGTTCGGTGTCAGTTTAAGAAATTCGCTGCCATTAGCTCAAATCTTTTTCTTGTAAGGAGCTAAAATTTGTTACAAGGTGCTTCTCTGATAGAAGCTACCGTCTCCCCAAAGGGCTCTATGGGTAACACTGCTTTTGTGGTTGCAGGTAAAGGACCTAACAAAGTACCTCGATCCGAGCGGACTTGGAGTCATCAGCTTCGAAGATTTCCATCGGGGGATCAGAGCTATCAAAAATGGAGGTGAGTTTGCTGCTGTGCTGCGAGGGAGGACAGGGAGATGCCAAATTTAACACCACAGGGGTTAACCGAGCTGAGAAGTTGCTTGGTGAAAACAAACTGGGTTTGGTTTTCTGAAAGTCAGTACTCTGTGTTGGGCGGAGAGGAAGGGGGAGAGGTTGGGTACCTTTAATAATAGAGTTGAAAAAGGTGGTCCAGCAATTGTGGTGGTGGTTGCATATTTTCCTGTTTATCAGGAAAGTTCCTTCCTAAATGTATGTTGGAAACAGAAAAGCCGTTGAGGGAAAATCCCTTCTGGTTTGGTGTGTGCTCTCACCTATGGTTTTGTGGAGGTTTGCTGCTCTGATAGAGGAGTGACTCTTGGCTGACAAGCTGCTGGAGATGTCCATCTGTCTGCTGCAGAGTGCAATATCTTCCGAACACTGGGTGCTAATGCGTTTGCCTTCACTCCAACTATTTGGAGGATCAACATGCTCAGAGAATTTCTAGCGAGAAGCACATTAAACAAGAGCTTTGAACTCACTGACTGGTAGGTAATCTTTAAACAGGCCCCCAAAACAGGCCTGTGACAATCCCCATGTTGCTCTCGATGGGCTTGTTGCGAGTGCTTCCAGAGCAATAGCTTGGTGAAATGTGAAGTATCTTTCTGGCTGGTTGGCATTTGAACTTCTTTGCTGAAGAAAAGATATTGTTGTTTCAATTTGGGATTCATCTCATTTTGGGGCAAGCGTGTTGTTAAGGGCAGGGTGTGAAAAATATTGGAAGCCTCCTGCTGAGCAGATGTAATTTTAAATGTGCAAATATGGATTAACATACTTGCACATTAATCAATTCTGTTCACAGCAATGCTTATCTTAAACTTCAGCATTGCTTTCATGCAGCAATGAACATGCACCATGTTGTCAGCCCTATGCACTGAGCATGCTTTTGAGCGCCGATACAAGCAAAGATGTGAAAAGACCGATTATTCCTATACAAACCGTGTTGTTTCAGGAGTAGAAAACCCTCAAAATAGAAGTGACTTCAGTTTTTCTGTTGGTTGTCCACCCCTCCTCCTGCTCCCACCTCCCACCCCCAGCTTATTTGTGCTCGGGAATGTAGGGTTTTATGGCAGCTCCAAAGTTTTCGTGGCTGGTGTAGCTTGACAGTGCAGCTGATTCCCGGTTCTCATGATGCAGGAGGAAATGCAGCATGCTATTAATTTGTAATAAATTGCTATTGGAGTAGAGTGTGTTTGTGAAAGCTCTGGCTTGTATTTCTCTTCAATAATTCATTGCTCTGGTATTGTGTTATATTAATTGAATGGAAAAAGCAGATCCAGACAAAGCTTTTAGGATCTCTATTTATTAAACTTGAAAGAGATTGATATGTATTTATTACAGTGGTTAAGAAAGGCAGAGCTCTCTAACATTGCACGGCATTAAACAGTTATAAAAGAAACCCAGGAGAGGGTACCGAGAGAGTTTCTTTGAGTCTCACCAGCTGAGCAGTTGCTCACGTTGAAGTGATCTTGAGGATTTGCTGCTGCTGTTGAGTCAGTCAATATTGATCATCCCTTTGTAAAGAAAGAAGAGGTGATGCTTGCTGGGTGTCCCTTTTCACAAGGTTTTGTTAATTAGCTGGGCCTATTTTTAGCCAGAGATAGTTCTGTTGCATTTCCTGGTACTCTGTCGTTCTTCGGTCAGTCACTGAAGTGAGACCTGATGTAAGCTTGTACCTTGCAGTGTCTGTTTTAATGTAGGTAAGGGTTTATTTCTAAAGATGCTCCACTTTTCTTTCCCTCTTCCCCCTCTCTTGGAGACTCTCCGTAGGAATTCTCCTATTCTCCTAAAGCTGTGATTTTACTTGAGCTCTTACAGTCTAGCTTAGCAAACTGAAGGTGCAGTTACAAAACTAGCAAAACTTGCATAGTCAGCTGCTTTTCTTACAACTGCTTTCGTGTTCAGTTGGCCTTTATGTCCAGGGAGAATACTAAACTCCTCGGTCCTATTCCTGTGCCAGCTCTTTGAGGTATGTTCCCACTGGCTGAGGAACATGCTGATCTAGGACTCCTTGAACTTGCCTCCGCCTTCAGTGCGGAGCAAAGCACCGTTTAACCACTCAGGCAGCGCTGAAAGCCCCGATGCCACCTCTCTTACCATGAAACAATTCTGATCTCTCTGCTGCTGTAATCTTTGTCTGGCCAGGTAATGTTGACCGGGGTGGGGGGAAAGAGCAAAGTGACTTGCATGCTATGGAAGCTGGATTTGAGACTTTCATGGGAGTCTTTAGGTAGTTGTGGCTGCCTTATCTTCTACCCTTCCCAATGAGAAGACTTAATAGGAAAATGTGGTCTTTGTGTATGTATCTGTGCCTGCTGCATGTATATATGATTGTCATTAGAGTGCTTTGGGTGGTGGAGTCTGAAGGGCCCCTGGGGTCTCCCCTCTGCGGGAGGGGGTGAGCCCGTGGCGCTCGGCGGTTGGGCTCAGTTCTCAGGCCCAGCTCCGAGCTGTTCCTCAGGAGCAGGCTGGCACGGGGACCGCGAGGGACTGCCTGGGCACGGGGAGGCAGGCTCGGAGATGCTGCTGGGACAGATTCAGCTCCTCGCAACCTGCTGTGTCCCAGCCCTTCCAGCTCAGGGGGTGGTGTGGCTGCTGGGACACCCTTGTCCTCCCCCTGCTCCACGAAGCGTGCGGTTTGCCTGCTTTTAAAGTTTGTGTGAATGGTGCCTGGACGACTGGCCAATCCTGCAATATGTAAATGGCAAAGCAGAGGGCGAAACTGTGGAACAAACATTGGCGGCGAGTCAGGGATGATAAATAACTCTGAAAAGTGGAATTTTACGGCCTTGTATTGTAAAACTTGAGAAGCTGATAATGTAGTGGAGGCAGTAATGATACTGGTTTGAAGGAGGAGAGTATGTTATAGAGCATGCTTAAAGAAGCCAGATAAGGTGTGTAAAGCCTGGGGAATCCACAGCCAGAGGAAAACCTGGTGCACCTGGCTACCATCAGTGAGATCCAACGGGACATCTTTCTAGTCTGCAGGGGAAAAGAAATGGGGAGGGAGCCAGCGTGACTGCTGCATTCATCATGCTTAGAGTCTGCAGCTCATGGGGGATCTTCTCTGTGAGAAACAGGTATGAGGGATTGTATGCAAGCCACTTAGAAAACTCAGACCAGGAGTAAGGTCTCTGTCTATTTGTATGGCAAGGAGCTGACCGTGGGACAGGGGGTAGTGAGACGGTGTCTATAATTTGAAGCCAAGGTGCCTGGACCAAAAAGCAACTCTAGTCTGCTGCGTGTTGGATGCAGAAACTGCTGGAGGGGAGTTAGTTGGCAAACACAAAATCCGGGTAGTATCAGCCACAGCTGGATGCAAACAAACAACAAGGGTTGTGCTCACAAGCAGATTCCTTTCTTTGTCAGCATATTTAAAACCCTTTTAAGCTTCAGATACCTGTTTTTTCTAGAGGCCTCTCTACATCCAGTAGGACATATTTAATGTCTCCTCTTTGTAGCAGACCAGTGCTCTTACTCGAACTCAAAAGCAGTAATGAACAAGTCGTGTAATTCACGCACATGCTCTGAGCTGAAACATCTGTAACATCTGTCTTCCAAAGAAAAACCCGCTGGGAATGGGCTCTGTGCAGGTACCCCCCTGCATGCGGGGGGATTGCTGTTGGAGTCAGTTCAAATAACCGCGATGTCAGGCAGGGGAAGGTGCGTTCCTGGAGCTCGCGGCCTCGTCCATCCCTTCTGCCGTGGCTTCTGATCCCTGAACAAAGGGGCCACTGTGCATTGAGAGCAGACAGTGCATCCACTGAGAAATAGATGTGTTCATGAGCTCAGGGGAGGGCCTGAGGATGGAAATAGTCAAATCTTTTTTCAAATGCTTCAACTAAAAGCTCTTTGGATTTAGGAAGATGGAAAATCCAACTCCAGAGCCAACACCCAAACCTGGAAGCTATAACAGAGTTCCTGTTTGCAGGGACAGCAGGCCGCTGGCAGGAGCGAGCCAGGGGCAAGACTGCAGGAGACCCCGGCAGCGCCAGCTTTGGGAGGTAGACGGTTCAGGAGTTGGCCGCCGTGCCGAACGAACGAGCCGCAGCTCAGCGGAGATACCCCCGTGGGGTTGAATAAGAGGCATTTAGCAGGAGGAGGGTGTTCAGCTTACCAAAGGCATTTGATAGGTTTCCAAACGACAGGCTGAAGGGAAAAAGTGTAGAACTGCAGAGCGAGGCAGGGCTGGGGCGGGTGCAGGGCAGGGTGTTGAACAGCAAATAAAGGGCTGGCCGGCAGTCAGGGCTTTGGCTGGGCTGGCTGGCTTGCTTTGGCAGCGTGCGGGCAGGCTGCTGCAAAGAGCCTGTGTAAAAAGCACCGTGCCGTTGCTAATTGGAACTGGCAGCAGCGTGAACTCGAGTCGGTCAGAGTCGTTGTGGGGCTGCATCACTCGGTTCCCGAGAGCAGCCCTGGGAGGATTTCAGTGGGTGTATCCCTGGAGCAGAGGCTGCAGTTTCTGCAGTTGGCATTTCGTGTTCCGAAATGGTTTCTGTGCTCCTGGTAGCTGGTCCTGGTTTCGGCTGGGATAGAGTTAATTTTCCTCCTAGAAGCTGGTATAGTGCTGTGTTTTGGATTTAGTAGGAAAATAATGTTGATAACACACTGATGTTTTCAGTTGTAGCTAAGTAGTGTTTATACCAAGTCAAGGATTTTTCAGCTTCTCATGCCCAGCCAGCAAGAAGGCTGGAGGGGCACAAGAAGCTGGGAGGGGACACAGCCAGGACAGCTGACCCAAACTGGCCAAGGGAATATTCCATACCATATGATGTCATGCCCAGTATATAAACTGGGGCAGTTGGCCGGGAGGGGCGGATCGCTGCTCAGAACTGACTGGGCATCGGTCGGCGAGTGGTGAGCAATTGCATCGTGCATCACTTGTTTTGTATATTCTAATTCTTTTAGTATTATTATTGTCATTTTATGATTGTCATTATTATTATTTTCTTCCTTTCTGTCCTATTAATCTGTCTTTATCTCAACCCACGAGTTGGGGTTTTTTTTTCCGATTCTGTCCCCCATCCCATCCTGCTGGGTGGGGAGAGTGAGTGAGCGGCTGCGTGGTGCTTAGTTGCCGGCTGGGGTTAAACCACAACATAGCTGGATGCCAATTTGGGAATTTCCTGAAAGAAAAGCACATATCCAGCCCTCCCCCGGATGAAGGCCGGGAGTGTTACATCTTAAAAGCTTACAGCCAAGAGAGGGAACTGCGCATCAGTTCTCCAAACCAGATCTGAGTAATTATCCCTGCGTTGCTCACCGCACGTGCAGGTCGTGCTCTGCAGCCTTGCTGCAAGGGGAGCAGTAGTGTTCCCCGCTCCCGCGGCTGCACTGCTTACTTGCTGATCCGGCGTCTCGCAGACGCCTCTGGATCTGATAGTGCTTAGATGACATCTCTGAGAATCACGGCTCTGGGTGCTCGTGAACCACTTAGTGCTTGTATGAATCTGCTAGACAGCACGCGGTGGCTGTGAATTAATTTCTGGAGAGCCAGGCTGGCTGCTGCCCTGGTGACACGGATCTGCTCTGGCTCCGCAGAGTGTTTGAAGGTGCAGAGCGTGTTGGATATCTGGCTCCATCTGGTAACATAAACCACTGTTTGGTTTGTGTGTAGTTTTGTGTGTGTCCCCCCCCCAGGATCTGCATTGCAGATGGCTTTTGCTATGCAAAATGAAAGCTTTCCTTGCACAGGGATAATTCCAGAAGCCAAAGCTTGCATTCCCTTACACACTCCCAATCCAGTAATTATTTCTGAGGCTGCGTTTGTGTGCATCTTCAGTGGTCTCTCTTCCAGACTGATGCTGGAAATATGGTAGTATTTGCAACAGGCTACTGCTGACATCTAAGCATGCTTTCTCAGTGGGGGTACCCAGGCCCAATTTAATATTCAAGGCGTTTGCTTTTTAAAAGGAAAGTCTTCACCGAAGCTTAGCAGATGGAAGGAGAGCTTGTGTGCATGTTTGACTAAACTCGGTGAGTATCTGGCACTGGTATGAGCACTTCCTACGTTCTCATCAGATCTGCTGATCTCTTTATTCATGCAGCATTGCTGCAGTGAAGACTGTCCCGCTGATCTTGCCTGTTCCTAACCCTGGTTAAACCATCACCGATTAGGGAGACGGCTCATTTGATGGCTGAAGGTAGGACAGATGCCTCTTTGTGTACAGCTGTCGTTCAGGGAACGGGGGCTGCCATGAATGGGAAATTAAGATTGATTCATGAGCAAGAATAAAATCAAAATTGCTCTGATTATGTCTTCTGCATTTTTTTTTTTTGCATTGCATCTTGCTCGGCTCTGGCAGAGATATATATGTATGTACTATATGTACTGCTTGTTGGGATAAGGAGTTTATGAAGATGAGTGTTAATTCTGCCCCTGAAAGGAGTGAAGACTTAAATGTCATTTTAAAATTTATAGTTATACTTGGGGGAAAAAAAAAAATCCCCCCACTGTTCTTTGTAGGGCTGTTCTTTGTAGATCAGAGTTCTCCTCATCCCTGTAGTGCAGAGGGATGCTCGTAGCACCATTACTGTGCTTAAGTTTGGAGTCCACGTGCTCGTCGTCTGTGACCCCTTCTGCGAGGGACAGAAGCAGCCAAGCCCTTCTTGGAAATACTGAACTTGCTTTTTTTTTCTTGAAATAGTGGTACTTAAACACTTGTCTTGGAAACCACTGGGCCTGCCCATGAAAATGTGTGAGGGCTGTCTATTGAGTCTATGTAACTCTCCCTGCTCACAGGGGATGGGGAATTAGGGGTGGACATGCTAGTCTGTAATGGAGGCGAGCTGCTTTGGTGGTACCCTGTGGTCAAAATGGCCTGAAGGTCTCTCTCCATCCCTCTGCCGCAGATGCATCTCTAACGGGAGAGGGTCAGGGGTATCTGGGGGCACAGAGGCACTCTCCTGTGAAAGGCTGCTGCTCAGGGCATGAAGGGAATAAGGGTGGGATGGAGGTCCTCTGCATGAAGGCACAAATAGATGAAGAACTGAGCAGCTGTGAGTCCAGCCCAACTTTCATCCCTAGAAGCTGTTCCTAGGCGAGGGGAGGACACAAGAGAAAGCCTCAGGGCAGGTGGCACTGGGGTGTTTGCTCTCTTCCCCCCAGCCCACATCACGCTATGTCTTTGGAAAAGTCAAGTCAGTCTTCTGCTCCTAGGAGCCCCAAAATGCTGCAAAGCGCGTGCGGCTGCTAGCCCAGCCTCAAAGAGGCTGCCTCCTCGGATGCTATGGCCAAATCCTTTGTTATCATGCCCCTTGAAATAAGGGGACAGCTGTACCACTTGGACACCTATCTCTGCAAATGTAGCTTTGTTCTCCACACTTGTTTTTAATAGCCGCTTGTACCCCCGCTGTGGCTCCTGCATTGCTGCCACTGAGCGAAGTACAGGCTGCGTGGCTGGAGGGTGAGGATGCTCCTCAGCTCGCCCGCAGCCCGTGTGGGGCAGGGAGCAGCTTTGCTACCTCCACGAGAGCAGTGGAGAGATGGGAGGTCAGTGCATGGCACTCCCAATGCACATGCTTATCCTCTGTTTTGGAATACTTTCATGCTAGAAAGGATAACTCCAAACCGGTTCAGCTGGGAGGAAGGATATTTACTTCTTAAAAGCAAAACCAGGAACAAAAACACCACCCACAAAACTATTTATCTCCAGCCGTGCAGCTGCCAGGATTCAGCAAGGTTAACTCTGACTACAAACTTTCCCCACGTTAGCGTAAGCAGGGAGATTTGGATGAGCAGGGGTAACCGCTTGTTCTCCTTCAAAGCAGGAGCAGTGGCTGGGGCGGCGGGGAGTGAGGAGATGCTCCTCAGCTGTGAAACCTGTCCCGCTGCTGAGCTGTGGAGCAGCAGTGAGCAGAACCGCGCAGCCCACATTGCCCTCAAGCTCTTTTAAGTCACTATTTATTTCTGCTATAATATGCTAGGGAAAGGACTCGGATGCTGATGGGGGGGGGGAGGCGGCACTTCCAGCTCTCCATGGCTTTTTTTGGTTTGCATTTCTCTTAATTTACGTAAACAGTTGGTTTTATTCATTTTTGTGACTTGGCAGCTGGGTGAGGGGTTACATCAGGGACGAGGCTGGCCTGCTTGATGTGCGCCATGCCTGAGCAGGGAGCATGTCTTCCCAAAAACAGCCTGGCAGATGACATACTGCATTGACCTACTTTCGGGAGAAGCACAGAAGTGTTGGAGAAACTGTGTCCGTAGGCCTCCTCGCAGCTCTGGGATGAGAACGGCAGGGAATTACTCAAACGTGCTGCCATAAAACTGCTGCTAAGGCTCAGCAGCCCTCGGGGTACTGGGGAATGGGAGATTGGCACGAGAATCTCTCTCATTTTGAGAATTCTTTCTTTATGAATATTTTGAAGCATATGCCAGAGAAATCTTGCTGCGTCCGGTCACCGTCATGGAGTGTAACAGGCTGCAGGTCCAAAATACACACGCAGTCCAAGGGAAATCTAGTTCATAGCACTGCAAAGCTGCCCCTCTCTTACTGCGGTGAGCAGCTGACCTGTGATAGAATGCCCAGAGCATCACCATTTGTACACAATTCCTTGTGAGGGGAAAGCATTACTGTGTAGCCAGATCTCTTGCAAATCACAGCAAATTACAGAGGGAAGGACTTCCATGTGTCCTGATGAAGTAAAGGGAACTTGTGGTGGCTGCTGAGACCCTCAGACCATAACTCAAGCCTGATAAAGGCAACCTGGGGTGAGTTTAGATTGCAAATGGAAGGCCTAAGTTTGATGCCCAAAAGAAAACTAATTTCTCTGGCAAAGGAGAAGAAAAAACACTGCAGGGACTACCTGTTTTCTTGGGGAGATGGTCAATATAAAAATAGAGAGCAGTGTTTTATTAGAGCCTTGGAGTGATTCTTAGCACACTCTTCTATGGAGATGACTAAAAAGAAAACAAAGGCAACTTCTGTTAGAAAATAGACATTTCTCATCATCCATCTGCTGTCTCAGTATTTCTCCATTATAATTTTTATCTTCTGTGTTGGGAGTATGCTGTTTTGTTCCACATCTGTTGCTGCTAATACTTTTGGGAGACTGGGCTAGCCTGCAGTTTGGGGAGTGCGTGGGAAGAGGCTGGGCTGGTGGCTCCAGATGGGTGGTGGTGGTTTCGGTCCTGCCTGTTTTGATTTCTCAGGTTTGGATGTTAGCTCTGGAGTGAGGGATTATTAATGTGTGGCTGAACCCAGGAAGCTGGGGAATGTCTCCTTCATCCTCACCAGAAATGTCTGGCCAGAGATCAGGTAGCGTTGGCTTCCCGAGCTTAGGTAAAGGAAAGTAGGTAGCCCATCATTCTGTCTCTGCATCAGCAGGCAAGCCAGAGCTGTCAGACCATTTCTCGTTAGGAATCCAGTCAATCTGGTGTTATTAGTGAAGGGATAATTACTCACCTACGACTCTCGCTCCTCCGAGAGCCCTGCTCGGCTCTGTCACAGCCTGGAGGCTTGTGACTGTGCGGTGAGTGTATCCTTGTGACACCTTGACAGATTGATGTGGCAAAAGCTTGGTTCTTCTGAGTGTTTCCTGGTCTCACTCGTAGACAGGAGAGGCTGTGTGTGATGTGGCTTTGCTGGGAAATTGGTCCTAATTGCAGAGCCGCTGGGTTGGGCTGTGATGGGTGAGCAGCAGGCGGGCTGGCTCCGGTGGGCATCCCCCTGCATTGAGAGAAACCTTCCCCTGGTGTTCTGACTAACCATGGCTCGCTTCTTCATCTTGGTCCTGTTCTGCCTGTACCAAGCCATGTCTCCTCCTGGGTTGGTGTGTGTCCCTCGGATGTCTTTCTCCTTGATGATCATCTTTGCCAAGTGCATACAGTCTGACTGCTGCTGTAAATCTGTCTAGCCACTGGGCAGCTTATTTCTCCTTCAGATAGGAAAGACTCCTTCTAACAAGCTGACCAGTGCTGAATTCACCGATTAGAGATTCACAGGGCGGCAGTGAAGGACTGCTGTCAAGGCGGCTTTGCTCCTGTGCTGCTCTTGTGACTTTGAGAGCAGAGCTGTACTGAGTCAGCGACTTGCGTTCTCCCATCGCTTCTCCACTTGCTTGTTTTTGAAACATGTTTTGGTTTTGCATGTGGTTTTATTAATGCAGTCAATAGTTACAGAGAGGTTAGCAGAGATAATGTGGCAACTTCTAATAAAAACGCTTCTGTTGAGGCGGTAGGAATTGGGCAACGTCATGTTTGTAATCTCTCAGCCCCTTGGTTCCCTTCTTAGAGATCTCGTACTCTGCATTGAAAAGGTCTTAACGCTTCTGATGCAGTCATGTTCCTCAGCTGGCCTCCTTCCATCTGCAAGAGAGTGGTCAGGCACAAATAAGGGTGGTGGATTCTCTTCTAGCCAACAAAATGTTACCAAAACCTTTTTGAAAACTGTCCGAATGAGTTTTAATAAAAGTTTATATCCCTAGTAGTTAAGTCGGCTTTGAATGAAGCGCTGATGATCCCTGCTGGTGCCTGCATTGCATAGTTTGTGGGTTTGGAGTGCTGCATTAAGTCAGTCATTTATTTGCATTGTCTCAGTAACAGCAGGAAGGAAGGGCTGTCAACCTGTGCGATGTCTCTGACACTGTCCTCGCCTTGCGGAATCTTATGCTGGAAAAAGGGTTAAAACCCAATCTTATAGGACCCTCCTCCATTACTTTGTTTTTCTTTGGGCAATGTTTCTTTTACAGAAGCCAGTTGGAGCAAAAGCACTTTAAAAAGTACAGCTTCCCTCTCCTTCAGTGACACGTGGGACACAGTTTGGCTCATTTTAGAAGGGATTTTTTGGCAATGTTGAGTGTTAGGGGGAGAAACAGGGAAGGATATTCAATCATGTAGCCTTCAGGAGCATCTTCCTGTCAATCTGCATAGCTTTCAAGGGACTTTGAAGGACAGGGACTCCAAACTGCTCTGCTATGGCCAGCAGCAGGAGGGCAAACTGGCTGCTTGACACTCACTATAATAGACAGCACATTTTTGAGCAACACAACCATCACTTCTAAGACATGGCTCAGAACTGTGAAATACCACATTGGAAAGAATTCTTCCTGCAGGTGTAGTTTAATGTCTTCTCTTTGTATTTTCTTTCCCTAATTTCCCCCCAAAGTCAGGCTGAGTTCTGGTCAGGACCTAGCCTCTGATCTCAGACTTGCCCACTTTATAAATAACTGTATTTAGTTTTTACTGACAGTTTTGCAACTTACCTTTTGAAGTCAGAGCCTTGGTTGGAGTAGGTGTTTGTACAGTTGTTGGCCAGCCTTGCACTTCACCCGTAGATACGTCTTGCCCAAAGGCAGGTGGGTGGTTCTGATCCAAATCACTTACCAGGGCTCGGCGATTGCTTTGAAAAGGCTTTTAGCATCAGCTTTGCATTAGTTGTCCTCAGCTTGCGGTATGGCTAGTGGGGGGACAGAAATGGCACGTAGGACCTGCAGGTGCTGAATGACAAATACAAATGTCTGCATGTTATGATTTGCAAGTGCTGTAGGTGTTTTAAGGGCTTCTTTTAGTGCTCGCATCCAGGCCATGGGTTCTTCTGCAGGCAAGCTGTGCCTAGATTCACGCAGGCATTGCATTGATAATGGTATTTAGCTATGCTTAAAGGTTAAGTACATTGCAAGCACTTCTCAGGAAGCTATGAGCTGTGAGCTGGGGAGGATTGAACAGGTTTTAACTGCTATCTTGATTTCTTCATGCGGGAGCTTTGAGCTGGAGCTGGTGTGGAAGGCTGAAATGCTTTGTGGTGGGATGGTGCCATCCAGCCAGTGCCCCAGCTGACGTGAGTGGCCTCTAGTGAGCGGGCTGAGAAACTGCTTTGTTTCTGGCCATGTTACCTGGTACGTCAAAAGCTCTGGTGCATCCGGGCTCCTGAGCCAGGGTTCTCTTTAATTTTATTTTGTTTGCGAGGCCATCTTATCTAGGAGGTGCCACTTATCTTCTGTGTGCTCCTGCCCAAATCAGGCTGGATGTGGAGCATCTAGAAGAGTTTCTACTTCAGTGTACTCAAACGCTTGACAAGAGACGGGCCACTGGATGTCCCAAAGGTTGTGTCTGCATTGAGTGTGCTCTGGGAAGCTAAGTTAGGATGTTCTGTTGCTTGCATAGTTGCATGCACTCTTTCCAGAGGTCCTGCCTCAGTCTGTTCACAGAACAGGGAACAAAGCTGTTGGCTGCAAAATCCAGCTTTGTTTCCTGAAACGTAGAGTTGTTGAAAGTAGAAGCTAGTGTGAAGGAGATGGAGGACATCAGGAGGTCTCCTCACCAGGGCAGCTTGTGCTATTTTGGAGGCTCGGTCTCTCGGCCTTTTCTGCTGGTATGTCACAAAGTGGCTCTGAACCATGTGCTGGTGGCCACAAGCCTGCTCCCCATTTTCCACACCTCCGGCAGTAGAGCCTTTGTTCCAGGCTGACACAAGTCTGGAGGAATTTGAGCTGGTCTTGATGACTAGCACACACTGAAAAGACAGCTCAAATTGCTGAGAATTAAAAACGAAGACCCATATGTTAAACTCGGTACCAAATGTGGTGGCTTCCTGCCTCTGGTCCGTCGCTGCAGCAGAGGCAGCAATGCTCACCTGATCTCCGAGATGAAGTGAAGGCAGCTAGATTTATGCTTCCAAAGTGCTTGCATACCATGAAGTTAATTCTTTTTATTATGTCTTTAGATGGTATGTATAAACAAAACTTGAGGGCCTGCACTGTATGAAGAGGATCAAAAGGAATATGTGATAAGTACCAATCCGTGAGCAGTGATATTCAGGAAATGAAGGACTGCTAAAGCGCATTAGCTGAGAGGGGCTCGGATGAGGATTGTGTAAGCAACCTTAATTCTGACACTGCCTCCTTGGGAGCCTGAGCTTGCCACTCAGTTATTCTGTTGTGTAATTTTTGGTTGTAAAATGATAGCCTTCAGTAAGTGCTCCTGGCCCGTTGTCTCATCTCTGGAGGAGTCAGCAGGTTGAGCTACAGGAAAAGCAGATAGAAAGCTGCTCTTTCCAGCTCTGATCAGTGCTACCACTTTGTATGTGAGCATCAGATTATAAACGTACTCCTGGATCACCTATGGAAAGCAAAAGGGTGGATGGTTGGACTGGTGCTAGGCTTTATCCTGCAAGGACTAACAACACATGGGTGCTTGAGCTCCGGTGAAAGCGCAAGACCCTGAGCTGCCTCTGGAAATACTGGACAGTGGCTTCCCCTCTGTCTCTTTGCTCTGGATGCAAGATCCTCCTAAATGCCTGTAACTTTTTAATACTTGGCTGTGTGTCTTTTTTGCCACCTTGTTTTCAAGCAGCGTGCCCAGTAAGGGAGTGCGGTTTATATCAGTTGTCTTCTCTTAAGCCAACCATAACTTCGTCTTGCATTTTTTTGGGTCTGTTTTGTTTTGTGCCATTCGTGCAGGTTCCCAGCTCTATTCCTGCATTGAATAATTCGGGTCTGTTAGCTGCACATAATCCATACTGTTTGAATCACTTTGAGTTTGTGGCTCTGTGGCTTGCAGCAGTATGTACAGTGTGTGTTGGCAGATGACTTAAATACTTCTGAAAGGCTCTGTTTTTCTAGGTCATTCCTATATGAAGCCGATTAAAACTGGCTCTGTTTCTGACCTGTGTGTCACTACTGTACCTACAGCTTTTCACTCAAGGTGCCTTTTTACTGAAATCCTGTCTTCTGAAAGCAGTTTTTAGAATCTATTTCAGGAGCCTTCTGTACCCCGGGACTTCTGTTCCTGTAGCTCTACGCTCTGTTGTGCTTCTTGAAAAGCCCAGGTTACTATTGCATGTCCAAGCCCTTTTGAAGCACAGCGATTCTCCCGTCAGCACAACGAGATGGCGAAGGGTGCATCTCTGGCCGCTGCCAGAACTCAGCACGCATTCACCCCTGCGAAGAGCCCAGAACCTTCTTGTCCTCTAGCTGCATGTATGCCGTACGTCCAGGAGAAATCTCCGTGCAGCTGGCTGTGTCTCTGCTGTTGGCAGTGCTGCTCCTCGGAGTTGGCCGGTGGCTCTAGAGGCTTGACAAATACTGGACAGAGGTTGCCCTTGGTTTGCAGTTGGCATAAAAGACGAGAGTGAATACTCCATCAGTGGGAGAGCACGCAGATTTGTTCAGAGGTGATCCTTGTCAGAAGCTTTACATAGCAGTGTTTGGACAATGATTTTTTTGAAACGCTGGGAGGAATGAGGGCATCTTAAGAATAGAGGGAGATGCAGGATTTCATGCAGAAGCATAAGCCAGCAAGAAACAGGGCAGCACTGGGGAACACAGAAAATCAAATATGTGGGAGAAGAAGTGCTGTGGCTGACTGGTCAGAGCCGGACTCACGGCAAAATTTGTATGACGGCGAATCTCCATCTGCCAAGTGAGTGGTGTGGTTGATGCGATGAGCTTGGAAGGTGGTGATCTCAGTGGGGCTTGAATGAGCACATGCTGGGCAACAGGAAGCTTCAACGCAGGGATGGGAAAAGGTGTCAAAAGGATGCTGCAGGTGCTTCATAGTAGACTTGATTTGCTTTTTACATCATCTCTTTTTTTTTTTTTTTTTTTCCCAAAATCACTTTAGCTTCGCTGGATGATATAGTACATGTGCCTGGTCTTACTGGTTACAATTACTTGTGTAAATTCTACATCAGCCACATTACTCTGGTAAAACCGTGCTGCCGCAATAATTCAACTGAAGCTTTATCCAGATGCTTGGTATCCTGCCCACGTATTCCGGTCAAATAAATTAGTGCAATTAATTTGGGAAAAAGACGTAGCATATAGCTTATAGCCTCTTTGCAGGGAGATTGTTGGTCAGTAAGGCTCTCTGTAGGGTCTCTTGGAGCCTGATTTTTTTTTTTTTTTTTTTAGCTTTGAGATTTTTGGCTGTGCGCGGATGTAATGGGACTAGCAGTGGGAGTGACAGATAGAGCTGAAACCACAGGAGAAGCTGGTCGTGGACGCTCAGGTGTGAGGACAAAAGGCAGTCCCTAATGCCGTCTGCATCTCTGGGCAAAAGCTGTGATTTTGAGCAGCATTGGAAAGAGGTGACTCCAAGTGTCCTGACCACATCGACTCTCAAAGAGGAGGAAGGAAAGAGGTCAAAGTGAAATCAGGCATTGGTGTAAGAGATGAAAGTATGCTTTATGGCGTGAGGAGCATGGAGAAGGGGATGTGAAGGAGAGCAAGGTGTCGGCTGGGATTTGGCTTTGAGGTCCAAGGACGAGAGCAGAGGGAATTCGAGCGTTTGTGCTCACCATGTGCTGCTGGAGCTGGGCTGTGCAGTGCTGCTGCTGGTGGCCCACGGCCATCCTCTTGTGCCGCTCGTGGTGCAGGATGGGGAGCACAGCCCTCCGGCTCTCACCGCATGCCTTTTTCTGCTCCTGGTGGATGGTGCTCTTCACATGGGGAGTGCCAGTTGAGCAGCACAGGTCTCTCGGGTTTTTTGGCTCTTTTGGACAGGAATTTGAAAGCTTAATGCAGCCTGTTGTGCTGGAAGTCTTGCAGGCAAGCTCTCCATGGCAACTCTCCCTATACACAAAGCACCATATGGCTTTTTTGGAGGGGGAGGGAATGAATCGAGCAGAAAAGTCAACCTTTGTTTGTGGTGGTGTTTGTCTTTGCTCTCTGATGTAGAGCATGGGGAGGCGGAAACAGGGAGTGCTGTCTCCTGGGCATGGCTTCTGCTGGCCACGCCACCAGCAAGGGTGCAGGTGACCTCTGAAATGGTCTTTCCTTGGTTTTTTACAGTGGAGCTTGCTGTAAAAATAAACCCTGCCTGCGCAGAGACCCCCTCTTTGGGCTGGGTGCTCTGCAGACAGATGGAGCAACCAGTCTCATGTTCGTCCCTACACCAAGAAACACCTGAAGGACTGGGAAGGCTCCAGGAGCACTTGATTTGGGCAAGAGCTGTACAGGAGGCAGCTGATGTTGGGGAGCTGTTTGTGCGTTGTCTGCCCATGCTTTATACCCCTGCTTCCAAAGGGAGCTGGAAGCCTTCACTTGACTGTAAATCCTCCCTTTTCAAGTCCCTTTGGAAGGAATGAGCGGAATAAATATCTTTATCTGTGTCTGTAGAAAAGCAGGAAGCTTTTGTGTGCCTACTTAGAGGGGGAGGAAAAGAAATGATATGGAAATAAGCAGAAGGGAGCAGCCTGTGCCTGGCTCTGCTGCCTTCGGGGTGCTCCGTGGTTCCCGGGGCTGCTGCGGGGTACCACCAGCAGCACTGGAGATAGCCTTGCAGGGTGGGCACCGGTAAGGCTGGCTGGGTTGCCCGGCCGTGCCCGGTAGAGGTGCAAGATCAGGCAGCTAGAAGCACTGGCAGCTGCCCAGCACCCAGCTGTTTGGCTGGAGTCTTGCCGCTATCGGCTCGGGGATTCAGATGTGCTGCAGATGAAGCATTTGCGCTGTGCTAGGGCATGCTTGGAGGCTGCAGAGAACAGAGCTGTCATCGGGGCTCGTGCTGGGTGGGACATGCTGCAGGGCAGAGCCTTGGCCGGGCACAGGACCAGGGCACTGTGCCTGCAGACTGTGTCCCAGTGAGCTGCTCTGGCTCTTTGGATGCTCCTGTGCACGTCACAGCCACCTCTCTGGAGGTGGCCGCTCCCTGCATGCTGCGGTCTGTAGTTGGCAAGAGACGTGGCTGGCTGTCCCTTCTGTTTTGATGATGTGACATGGATTGCCTTTCAGGAGCACTGTTTGGTTTTCCCAGAAGTGGGCAGAGGCACTTCTTGGTGAGACCCACTCTCAGGTGCTCCCATGGCTTTGCAGCAAGGAGGTCGCTGTCCCCATCCCCTCGGTCCTCCCTGCTGTCAGCAAGGAGGCTCTCAAATCCCAGAATAGCGACAGGGATAACTAATGGGAAAACTCCTCCTGATTGTAGGCTCAGACCCATGGGTGAAGCTGTGCAGGTGGGGACAGAGTAACATTTGAGGAGAGGGAGAATACCATCTTAAGATACTTCAGTGCAAACCCATTAGTTAGAGTAGGAGGTGGTCTGAGGCTGCCTTGCCTTGAGCAGCGTGCTCAGGCAGCAGCGTTTTCACGTGCGTCTTGCTGCCTTGCTCAGGGTTACACGCAGGAGCTCCGGCAGCTGGAAGCACAGCTCATAGCAGCACCGCTGCCCGGCGCTGCGAGCAGGGAAAGCGGTGGGGATATTGAAGTCATAAATTGTGAACAAGAGCACATTTCATCTGCTGAAGCCATGACCCTGCCATGTGCTTACTGTAGAGCACAGCATTGTATGCTGGTTTCTGGAAAAGCAATTTGGCTTATAGCTGGTTTTGATTTACAGTCTAACCCCTGGGAGCCCCAGACCCAGGTTAGGGGAGGGCTCGTTTCTCCGTGCCCCATGCTCAGCTTCTGCCATCCCCATGGGTTGCCGGTACCCATCGGGTTGGTGGCTTCAGTATCTCCTGGGGCCTTGACTGTGTTAATGGTGAGCTGAAAAAGGCACTGGGGAGGGTGTTTGGGTGGGAGGGGTGTTGCTGCAAGCCTGACTCCTTACTCTCTCCTGTGCCCTAATCCCTTGACTTTGTACTAGATGTACAGATCCCTTAATGAAAAATGGCCTTTCTTGATATCTGGAGATGGACCCAAAGCGGGAGCCCTGGCTGTGACTATATGGGGAATATACCCTTTGAGGGAGGCCGCGTACAATCCCATCTGAGTGGCTGTGCCGCTCGACTGCAGCAAAACGTCATGCGACTTACGTGCCCCTTCGGTTTGGACTTGAGCCTGGGAGCTGTTTGAATTGGCTGTGCTACCAGCCTGCTGGGAAGCCACCAGCCTGAAGGATGCAGAGAGCAGACCCTGCTTTGTAGCTCTGCTCTCATCCTCTGCCTTGAGCAGCTGTAGAAGGAAAGCCTGTCCCTCCCCAAATCCGGGTGATCCCTGAGCTCTCCTAGGAGCACTGACATAATGACTCCCTCTGCCCGGCCAAGTTTATCAACATCAGATAAACCTAGTGCCGCAACGTTTGCAGCTCCAAGGCATGTGGTTTTGAGCCTGCTATTTATTTTGGGACTGCAGCATCTGATCTTGATTTGGTGTTTCCAGCCTGTGATCTAGGTCGTGTGCTGGATCAGGCAATAGCTGTTGCTTCAGGGAGCACAGGGAATTTACGCTCCCTTCCTCAATTGAAAGGCTTGGAGAAATGCTGCTCTGCTCTGCTGCAGATGGGTGTTTGGGGATGGGAGGAGTAATTTTTTTTTTTTTTTTAAGAAATCTCCTTGAAAACCTCCTATTTTCCTGTCCCCCTGTGAGGATGGCTCCTGATGTGGCTGGCCACGGGAGGAGCAGTAGATGATAAAAGCTTCGGCGCAGCCTGCTTTCTCTGCGGTTCCCATGGTAGTTGGCTGTCACACATAGATCTAATGTATTCCCTGCCCACAGCAGGATTAAAGCCTTCTGGGAGAAGAATAAGAAGATGCAGGAAACGGAGATAGGGAAGAAACCAGGAAAAGGAATGGAGACCATGGCGGGGTAGGGATGAATCCAAGTGCTAGCCCCATTGGAGCAGCAAGGGGCCTCATAGGACCTCTGCCAGGGAGCAGCTGTCCCAGTTGCCTTCCACCCGAGGTGATGGTGGGATGCCTGGAAGCAGAGGTCTTTTCTGAAAGCTGAAGGTACCGGTGCGTGCAAGAGGAAGTTCCCGTCCTTCTGCTGTCGTGTCTTCCAAAGCTGTCCTTCATTTGAGGGTGCGCGTTTCCTTTTGGTGATTCTCTTTCTGTTTTTTATTTTCCTCTGCAGATCCTGACAGCCAGTTGTATGATATGGGATATACCCCTGAGGAGGAAGCCCCAGCCTGTCCTGATGAGTTTGATGACTTTGTCACGTTTGAGGCAAGTATGAGCGCTGTTAACTCCCACAAATGCCGACTGTATACAGTGTGAGACTTGAGCATGGAGGGTTTGGCTGGGGGAGAAGAGCATTTGCTGTGACAGGGCTCAGGGATGCTTAACATGTAGTGAAGACGAATCCTTCAATCTGCGGGTGACTGGCCCAGAGAATTTGCCCCAATTATTTGGTGCTGTTTAAGTTAAAATTGGTGTTCAAGCAAAAACCCACGGCTAGTGCTGTCTTAGCTTGCAGAATTGCCAGAGCATGGTGCCCTGGGTGAAAGAGGGAGACCCTTTTTGCGGTGAAACACTAGCGATACAGGAAGGGTGCCTGCTGCCGTTGTGGTTGTCTTGTTGGTGGAGTTTCTGAGGTTGGAGACCTGAGCCTGATTTTGAGATGTACCGGCCGGGAGCCTACCTGAGAGGCACAGCGGAGCAGTCGGACGTTGGCACTCGGTGCTGTTTGGCCAGTAAAAGGCAGAGCAGAAGACAAAAATGTAGATTTTTCTCTCTATTCTTGGGCTTGATCAAGGATGCTTATCTGACATGTTTTTTTCCTTTTGTTAAAGTTATAACCTCCATCCCTCAGTTCCCTCCTGTAATCCTTAGCACAGGAGCATATTGCAGTGATGTCCTGTATCTGCTCTCCCCAGCTAGAAAGGAGGCTGCTGCTACAGTGACCTGTTGTCTGTGTTTATGGGCTTTTGGGCTTTGCTTGGTAGGCTTCCGCTGTTCCTGCTCCGTGCCTTCCAGCCTGGAGCAGAAGGGCCTGCAGGTGCCTTCTCAGCAAAGGGCCGGCTGGCTCCCTAGTCCCATGTGGGGACTGAATAGCTTCCTTCCGCTTTTCCTTTTCCAAACGTTCCTCTTCAGGTTTTTGACTCTTGTGTCTTGGTAGCCTGGATGTTTTTATCACACAATTTGTCACTTGCAAAGGGACTCCCAGCCTCCTTTATGTTGCATGCAAATATACATGTCTTTGCTTTGTATAGTCTGTAATATGTTATTTTGGCCTCGTGACTTCTTGATGAAAGGCTCAAGCTATTCTTTTGAGTTTCCTAACAATAAAGTGGGTGTTGGGCAACTGGTCTTGCCCATGTTAGTGAGAAGCACAGGTCCATCACTTCAGATGGCTTGAAGCTCTCACTTTGACGATTTATGCTTGACAGTCAACCAGGTCATCATCCCATTTCGCAGCCAGGCACGGGTGTTCTCTTGAGCCGGTTTGCTGGCTCCTGTTCTCGATCAAGTCAGTGGACTTGCACTGTCACCCTGAGCAAGTCGCTTATTCCCTTAGGACTGCGTGGATGAACACAGCCTTAGGAGCACGTGATCCCGGGTTCTTCCCCCAGAAGGCTTTCAAGGCTGTGTTGAATATTAGATTATTTTTCCTTTTTGAAAGATAGTTACAAAAGCCAGTGATAGCTGGGTAGAAGGGGGCAGGAAGGGAGATAGGTTTTCGTATTCTTTCTCTATCTAGTACAAGGTCACAAATGTGCTTTTTAACCGCTGGACTGAGCGGTTTAGAGGCTGTGACAGTCTGCGTCGCAGTGCTCGTGCAGGCAAGGGCTTTTGCTTCTTGCTTCTCAGACCTGCGTCAAGGGACAGTCTTCTGAGATTCAGAGCAGGGATGTTTTCTAAGGGCTAGTTTAACATAGATGAGCTCTGTCAGTGCTGCAAGCTATTCTGGGCAGGAATACCAACAAGCCAGGTGTGTGCCCCGCTGGGATGAAATACTTCTGCTGCTG
The DNA here is from genome assembly GCF_018139145.2 of Gymnogyps californianus. Lineage (NCBI taxonomy): Eukaryota > Metazoa > Chordata > Aves > Accipitriformes > Cathartidae > Gymnogyps > Gymnogyps californianus. The sequence goes on from NC_059485.1 coordinate 17,824,414, forward strand.
GGCCATCGTTTCCTTGAAACGACAAGGTGACCCAAAGGAAAAAGGTGATGAATCCTGAAATCTCCTTTTTCGGAAAGATGTAAATGGATTCGTATACTGAATTCAGGGTAATCGTCTAAAGATCAGAGCTCTGTCAGTGTCTACGTTTAATATGCCGGGGAAGAATTACCTTTGTTGTCTTGGATACATGATTCAAAATAATTTCCAGCCTGCAAGGATTTCGTAGAGGTTCAGCAAATAAGAACATGATCGAGAAATACCGCTCAGCGTTGTGAGTGTAAAAATAAATTGGTGTCTTGGGGCGCGTGGTTTTTTTGTTCTCGTTCAGCTGAGCAGTGAGCTCCCAACGTGCGTTTTATTCCACATGTCCTGTAGTGCTGTACCTTGGAAAGCTTGAGCTGTTTCAGGGAGGGGGGGATGAGAGAATCCGTCGTACAAAGCAACCTGCTGGGAGCAGCAAACGAGTGTTTTTCACCAGTGCACCGTGCTGCCCTGCGTGGCAGAGCTGTCTGCTGGTGGGGGGGGCTCCGGCAGGCCCTTCTTCGTTAGGGGGAGCAGGCAGCTGCTCTGGAAATTGTTAAGACAGAAAACAGAATAAATGGCCTTTCCCAATATATATTCCACCTTGCTTGGATTCACCTGGAAGAGAGGAGGGGGGAGAAAAGCACCCTTCCAAAAGTGAAGGTGTTGCCTTTCCTCCAAGTAGATCTCCCACACCACCAAAAAGCAGTTTGTATTCTCAAATGTCCCCGTTTCAGACCTGGGAAGATGGTGCACAGCGAGCACGCAGCTCTAAAACTTGCCGCTACGTGGGACCACCAGGTAGTTAAACAGACTCTTTAACACGACAGCTTCTTTCTCGGCCCCCAAAACGCAGCTGGTGGACTTCAGACACGGGGTGAGCCCCTCTTGCTTTGGCAGGGCCATGGGGTGAAGGAGCACAGCTAGCTTTTCTCCTCTCATGTCACATCAGAGGACGTTTGAAAGGTGAGCTGAAGGAGAGGTGCTGTGTTTGCTGTGCTGTGGTACTGAGAGTAGTTGTGATTACTGGATTTGGAGTATCGGCTGTGGTCCCCCTTAAACAGCACAAAATTGTCAGTGGCTTGAGTGCTTGGCTCTTACAAGTGTTGGGGCCTTGACAGGCGAGCTTTTCTCCTAAATGTTTGTTCAAACAAGTGCTTTGTAGTCTACATGAAAATGTCTTCTCTTTGTTAATGAGGTTGCTCTTCTTGGTGACTCGTCCCCTCTTCTGGTGGCTGTCATCAGAGCGAGCTGAACGTCTGTGGAAAACCCGAGTACCCAGTCTTTCAGTGAGTATTTGCTCTACAGAGAGAAGAACCAACACTTGCATCTTCCAGTAAGGGTGTAAAAGCCTCTCGAAGGGGGCAAGGTCTGAACTTTAACACTTCACGCAGGGACCTTTGTAACGTCAGATACTTCCACAATTCAGCCGCTGGTGTGGCTCCTGATGTGGCGCGGAGCTTCTGGCTCTTGTTGCACCTTGCCAGGTCTGCCCAGCAGACAGGTCTCTGTTCAACTGTTTTCAAAGAGGATTTCTGGTTGCATGGCTCCGCTGAGACAGCGGCTCTCAGGGGATTGGAAACACGGGAGCCTGGGTTCCTGCAGCCACATGGCTGCCTGTGCATCCAGCTGTGCTTGCAGGGGGCTCATCGCAATCCCCAGCGCTCCGCTCTCTCACGCATGCAAGAGGAATCTCATCCCCTGTACACCCCTCTGGAGCAGGGAGAGCATCGCCTCGCCGGGGTTACCCGCCTGCAGCCCCAAGTAGTGTGTTTCCCCGACCGAGGTGGAAGTGTGGTGGTTGCAGGGCAGCTGGATGACAAGCTTACTGCTTTCTACTTCTGCAGGGAGACAGCACCAAAAAATAATGACAGCCTTTTTGGCTACGCTGCTTTGTAGAAGCTATGTAAAGAGAGCTTGGAGTCTGTCTGTCCAGACACTTGAGTCCTCGCCTGTTTTGCCCCGGGCTGGGCTAGTGCAGCTTTGCTGCTGACTAACTGGAAGGTAGGAGTTATCCTCACCTCTCTTGCAAGCTTCCATGAAGCTTGTGACTCAGTTCTGAGGTGCACAGACTTGTTTGCAGTGCCCTGCAGAGGGGAAAGGTGAATGTGGAGTTAGCATTCTTGATACCCGCTGTGCCTTGCCCTAGGACAAGGGCTCTCTACCCTGGCTCCTGGGGCCAGATGAGCCCACTTGAGCAATGCAGAGCGGGAAGGCTGACTCGCCCAAAATGAAAAGCCACAAAAATTCGGTGTGCTGCCGGAGTTACGCTGGGGTTGGGCATGGAGATGTGTAACTTTAGGTGGGCTGGAGGAGAGGCAGAGCCAGTGCAAGGCTGTGCTCCGTAAAGGCTGACCGGGAGCACAAGAAATAGCACAAATGCTGATTTTTTTAGCCACGGGAACTTGTGCTTTGGGCCAGCAAGGTCATAGGAAGGTCCTTTTTTGAGATCTGCAAAACAGGGCAGCTGAAACTCCTGTAGGTGAGAGGTGCGGGGGCAGTGGGGCAGGCGGTGCTGTGCGCCTTGCGCAGGGCTGTTGCCATCTGCTGGGCAGCCGCTGTGGTTCCTCTTGGTAGCAGCCAGGAAAATGCATGGCGCTGAGCCGTGCACAGCCGCAAGAGGGGAATTTTGCTTTCTCAGAACAACACCGCTAACCAGACGTGCAGCAATACTAACTAGGCATGCATGTGGGCACCCTGCAAGCCTTACCCACCCCCCCAGGCATGTCTCCTCTGGCTAAATGTTCAGTAGCAAGTCGTAAAGCACAGTAGGAGTGGATCTGGGGAGTAAAATGGTCGTTGGTGAGGTCTCACATCTAGTTTTGTGCATTTTGGGAGGAGGGGATACTCCCGGCTCTCTCCAGCCTGCCTGTCCGCAGACACAGCTGGCGGCTGCTGAAAGAACTGTTGCCTCTGTTAAAGTTGGAATTTCTTTTCATGTGGAGCAATTGAATTTAATGCTTCTTGAAGGGCAAAAATCAGAGCGAGGCAATTTAAATCCACGTTGCTGGATTTCTCCAGCTGCTCAGAGTTTCTGTGAAGGGGACCGAAGACTGGTAGGAGTCCAGCTGTGCACTGGTAACACAGAAGCTGTTGCTGAGAGCGCGTAGTGTACCACAACTTGGGTGTGCAGGAGCCGTTCCCTGGAGGCATCAGCTATCATTCCTCGTGGCTCGTGTTTTGCAGCGAGCCCACGTGGGGTGGTTGTACGAGTCTGCTGTAGACTCGCTGTCCCTCCTCCTGGTAGCCCAGTGGACCTTCTGAGCCCTCCTTTCTCATTACAGACTCCCCAGGAAGATATTTGCCTTCTCCTAAGGCAGAGAGCTGTGCCTGGAGAGCAGAGAGTATTTGGAGTATGTGTTTTCTGCCTTGGTGGTGGACCTGCTTTGCAATCCTCAGCAGTTTACGTGAGGTTTTTCCTCCTCTGCCTCTCCATACCACTGTTACCAGCGGATGCATGTCTGGTAGAGGCCAGCCAGTCTGAAAAGATGGGGTTAAGCTTTGCAGCCTTCAGAGGCAACCTGCCTCCGAGCTGCCTGCTGCTCGAGGGGCTTGCAGAGCCAGGGCAGACCTGGGGTTCAGCTCAGCAGCTCTGCCAGGGACTCTGTGAGCTGTTCCCTGCCTACCCTAACGCAGGTATGAAGGCCTGCGGTCCTTTGCCACGCCGGCACTGCTGTACCACCGCAGCGGCGGTGGGGATGGGAAGATGGAGAAGAGACAGCAGCGTGTGAAGACTGTAGCTCTTCACCCCTTGGCTCAGGCTTTCTTTACCAGTGCCGTTCCCCTGCCTGGAAGGACTGCCCTCAATGGGCTTCTCTTCGCAGCATTGACCCAAAAGCATCATCGTGTCCAAACAAAAGAAAATCACGAATCTCCCTCCGAGTCAGCTGCTGGAATTGGTGTTAATTTTGTCGTAAACAGCTGCTGCGTTCAAAATCTCGTAGGTGGCCAGAACTGCAGGGCTGTGAAACGTGACGGATGCAGTTTTATGTCTGTTCATCGTCCCTTGGGGAAGCATGTGAAGCCCTGAGCAATGTCCCCAGTGTCCCCAAAGCCTTTCTGTTCCTCAGTGCAGAGAGGTGAAGGGAGCTGCCTGTCCCGTTCACGTGTGGACCACGTTTTTCGCAGCAAACAAGTGTATTATCTTTGTATTGATTAGGCACAAGAAAATACAGTAATGAAATTACTAAAATTGCTGGACTGAACTCCAAAATCAGTCTGTGGTGACAACTTTGTAACAAAAAGCCTGAAAATACCAAGGGAATTCATGTATTGTGTTGACTCATACTGTTTAGAGGAAAGGATGGGAGCGTAAATCGGGCACAAATGTCCCTGAAGGCAGGACTGTAATTCAGGGTTATAGTGAGAAATTTCTTTGCTGGTTGGAAAAGATCGTATTTGAAGTGTTTGCCTTGTGCAAGATAGGTTGGAAGGAGTTTGGAAAACAAGGACCTTGAAACCTTATCTTGAACCGTGAGCGCAGTGCATGGGATGGAGAAACGTGGGAGCTGGGTTGCAGCACACCGGGCGGGCTGGGGCACAGGGAAACAGCAACACCAGGAGGCTGCGAGCGGGCCAAGCAGTGTTGGAAGCAAAGGTGTCTCAGTAAGAGCTTGAAAAGTAAAACTGGCAGTGGTTGGGGTTTCATACTTAGCTTTACTGTAGGGGTATCTGACTTTGGCTTCCTCGCAGTCATGCTAGACCTTCCCTGAGGTCTTGCAGCACACACAGAAGAGCTTGAGAGCAAAAGGGCTGCGACCTGTTCAGTTGAGTAGCAGATCCGGACAGAGCAAGGAGGAGAGCTTGGGTTAAAGCATAACTCCACTGCTGTCGTACTCGTTAGCAGGAGTCCTTGCTTTGTTTGGACTCAGCACAGAAGGTCAACTGGTTATCAAGGTGCAAGATGCTTCCAGTCAGTGTTGCTGAGTAGTAGGTCCTGCTCGGGGCACTGTGCTTCAGGAAGGATGTGGCCTAGAGGGGAGAGCAAGGATAACCCGGAGAAAATGTGATTTGTGAAGGTAATGGAAGGAAATAAGTTTGTTTATGCTAGACAGGCATGACTAAGGGAGTCTGAGGTTTGAAGTATGTGAAGTTTCTGTAGAGAGGAAACAGAAAAACAGACAAAACCCTCAGAACTTCTGGGTCTGAGCGGTGCGTTGCAAACCGTGCACTGTCAAGGACTTTGTCTCTGTACGCCAACAGCTGCCGTGGGGAAGGGAGGATCCCGTGGATCGGGTCACACTGCGGTGCTGACTCTGATGGGGTCCTCTGTTTGCAGAAAGCAGCTGCTTGGGTGAGGGCAGTGCAGAGCTCGGGCAGCGGTGGGGTTGGTGTTTGTAAACTCTGTTAGCACCCATGACCGAAGCACCGGCCCTTCTTTGTGGTCAGTATTGTCATCGTGTATCGTAGGTTGCCGTCTGAGTCACCCAAACAGCGATTGTGATTGCTTATCAGTAGCAAAGTGCTCCTTATCTTCCACTAGTGAGCAAGGCAAGCTTTATTTGTTTTTCTATTTGTAGCTATAAGGAAGGAATTTGTCATTTAGTGCTTAAATATTCACCAGAAATATCAGGAAGGATGAGATAAGCCCTGGAAGCCTCTATAGGTCCTTTTCAAAAAGAACCTTTTTAATTGGTGATGGTTTCATGGGAAGAGAAAGCATGCGCACCTGGAGCGGGGCCGGCCGTTGCGTGGGGCTTCGAAGGCGTGCTTTTATTTTGGTATTCCTGTAACCAGGAGGGCTGCAGTCACACGGCAGGGAAGTTGTGCATTAGCTTGCCTCTCCTTATCGCGGAGCCCGGGAGGTCGGGAACAAAAGGCGCTCTGTTCGGGACCGGTGCTGAGTCGGTAAGCCTCGCGTCTGGCATCTCCTGGATTTTGCTTCCCTCCTGCCTTGCAGAAGCAGGCAGCAGCTCCTGGCGGTGTGCACTCCTGGAGCTGGATTTGACTTGGGTGAGGAGGCGATGTGTCCGCAGGTGGGTTTTGAGTGCTAACACGAAACGAGGAAGGATTGGGTTTCTAGAGGGAGGCAGGTCTCTGGCCCTGGGGACCTGAGGAGCCGGGAAGAGGCAGGTTGGGCATTCACCCAACTTGGTCGCTTGCTGTTTTCTTACTGAGTATGTTGGCATGTGCAACGTGTTTAGGAACGGTCTTTCCTCCCTATAGTCCATGGAGTGTGTGCACACGATGGTATCTTCATAGTCCTCTCTGCCTGGGTCATCTTGGGGGAGTTGGACCAGGAGGGACGGTGGCTGCAGGCTTTCGGGGTGCTGAGGACAGTCTGCAAGATCTGGTGTCTTGTGAGTTGTTTTTTGGTTTTGGGGTTTTTTTGGCGGTGGTTGTTTTCGATTTGCCCCAACAGATGCAGTGCGGTTCTCTTGCCCAGCCTTGAGGGGTATTATCGAGCGTAGCAGCCTCAAAACCCAACTTCAGGGGCTGTGTTGTGAAGGTTGCCTTCACCCTAGGCTGAGTGCAGGCTCCCTGGCTTCTCTGAAAAGTGGATATTGCCCAAATACGCGGGAAGAGGCAAATATTGTGGCCAAAGGTTGGTGCCTTGCTGCCTGTGGCAGCCTCTGATGTGGATCACTCGGGCACCTCTGATGTGGGATCGCTTGGTGGCATGATGGGTTTCTGGCTGCCAGCACTCGGAGGCTGAGCTGCCATGGGGTGGTTTGGGGGTGGTTGTATTAATGTAGACTCAGGTGGGACTATAAACACAACTTACCTCCCTTCTCCCTGGCTTTAAATTGGTTGAAAGCCAATTTAAGCACAAGTTGCCTGCTGCAAGGCTGGGCAGGCGCGTGTCCCCGGCGGGCTGATGCTGCAGCGCCGATAGCTATGCTGGGCTCGGCATCGCTGGCCGGGCTACCTCTACGGGATGCTGCACCCAGGAGGTGGGATGCTCTCTTCGTCTCTTCTCCTTTTGGACAGAGCCTGTCCTGCAGCTGTGGTGTGTGGGTCTCCGAGTGTTCGCAGGGCACTGGCTCGGCTCCAGACAGGGCAGCGTTCCCAGCCTGGTGCTGGCACCGGGGCCCTGGCCGCAGTCAGCAGACGAGGGTGTCCTTGGAGGGTGGTTTTTGTAGCCAGTCTGTCTCCCACTGTCTGTCCTGTGTGCACTCAGAGCTGGCATTTGTCATAGACTCACACTTGCTGGGAAAACAGAGTTGTTTTTCCTTTTCCTCTCCCCCCGCTTCCCTTTCTGAGCTTCCAAGTGTTTGTGGCCAAGGACAGCACAGCTTTGGGATGCCAGGACGGCTCCGGGCATGAGCGAGGGACCAGCCCTGCAGAAAATGTCCGGGAGGAACTTCCCTGGGAGGCAGACTTTGCCCTCCTCTCCAAGGCAATGCCTTACCAAAGCTTGGGCTAAAGCTTCTGGCTGTCACAGATCAAAGCTTAACTTGTCCCTGCCTAGACCTTGCAGGTAACTCCCAATAGTCTTGTTTCCTCTCCTCATACTCAAGTGGCTTTTTCTAATCAATGTGGGTTTTATAGCACTTTACAACACTTAATCAAATGGTCTTTACCCCAATGTGTAATCAAATGCCTGGAACAGATGAACTACTGCTGGAGAAGTCTCCTAAAGGTTCTTCATCTCACCCGTTTTATCAGGGCACATTATGTCATCCTGATTTCATCCATTTATTTCCTTTTAGAAGCAGGAGGGCTCACTGCGGGCTTCCAAATCCCCGGCGTTTTGCCGAACACCTCTAATGATCAGAGAGTGTATGATGTCGTGCTCAGCCAGGGCAAACAGGGCTGGCACCAGGGGAAATGCCTTGTGGAGGGGTTGGGGTCGGGGATGGGAACTTCAGTCGAACCATGATCCTGTTTCAGTCCGGGAGCTCTGTGTGTGTGCCCCAGTTTTAAGGTCTGAGGTTTACCTGAAGCGTCTAAGGGTATGTTTTATTTGATAAAAACTTAAAATACACTGATACTGGTGACACCAACCCCATTCTGAACACGGTAGGGACGTTCCTGGCCAGTCCCCTGGGGCACTTGTAGCCTAGCCTGGCTGTCCCAAGCCCACAGATGTCTTTAAGTGTATCGTGGGGTTTTTAATTTGGAAAAAAGTGTTTACATTCTGCCTGCTCACAGAAAGGCAAACTTGGCTGAATTAGAGATGTGGCAGGGGGGGTTTAAAGGGTCAGCGCACAAACCAGCTGCTCGTGAGGCCATAAAAAAAGAGCTTTCCGCAACCTGCGGCTGCACCTTTGCCCAGGGCACAGGGGCTTGGTTTTGCTTTGCTTTATCAAGCATTTGGTAATACTTTACCTAAGTCTCCTCGTTTTGCCTATCTCCTCCTTGCATCTTCTCTTGATGTTTAGTTACTTAATCTGTAATGAAATGTAAAGCAAAGTTCTCCATGCTCGTGCTCAGGAGATGGACTTTGTTTACAGTTTCAACTGCCTCTTAACTCATTGACCATGTAGGTTTAATTTTAATAGGGCTCTTGCATTTGAAATCTCATCTAGGCTAGTATTTACAAGAGAAGAATTTTTCTCCTTTGCTAAATACAAAGAAAGTTTGCAAATTGTGTTACGGGTCATCTTTTTAAAAAAAAAAAAAAAAAAATAAAAATCGCTGCACGTTCTTGGTGTGGCTGAAGGAGGATGGTTAATGTGCTGTTCTGGTGGCTAGTTCTAGCTCTAAAGGGTTGCTCCCTCATTCAGCCTGTCCGTACCGGTATTTCCCGTCAATAAGATGTCTTGTAACAGTTTGATAGATAAATCATCTAACTAAGGGCACTGATGCCCTGAGCTGTTCAGCTCCTGGTTATGCTTCATGTTGAGAGGGTCAGCAATGGTAACCACAACAGGGTGTTTTTTAATCTAATTGCTTGTGGGTTGGAGTGTTTTGGGTTTGGGTTTTTTTTTGTTTCTTTGCAATAGTTGTCTTTACTTTGTGCTCATTATAATACTTCAATGTATACTTAAATTTAAGCTTTTCCAGTGGGAAGGGGTTTTTTTTGTATTTAAAAAAAAACCCAAACCCTGCAGCATTTACTTTGGAGTCTGCAAGCAAAGTTACTTCCAGTTTGGCATTAGATCTTTTTCAAACAGGCAAAAAGTATCCCTTTGAAGCATGCAGGGGATTCTGCAGATGTGGATGGCTGCTGTCATCTCTTGGGCCCTCTCTGCTGCATCGGGTCCCCGCTGCTTCCCACTTGGCAGAGCCGTGCCAGTCTGGCACAAAGCGTCATCGCTGCTGCAAGCACTGGGGACATGCGGTGCACGCTGGAGATGGTTTTTTTTTTTTCCCCCAAAGCAATGGGGAATTACATAACCAATGTTGCAACACAACATTGTCCGATACGCTGAAGCCTGACCTCTCCTAAACTTGGCGTGCACTGCAAATAGCTTGGAAAAGCACTCGAATTGCCTGAGCACGCCTTCCTCTGGAGGCTGGGGAGCTGCTGGGCTCGGCTCAGGGATGGTGCAATGTCCTCGTGTGTCAGTGAGCAAGCCGGCAGACCAAGCCTCCGCTTCCAAATCTCCCTTGTCCTCCTTCTGCTCGAGCATTAAGAGCCTGAACAGTGTTTCTAGGAAGTGCAGTATAAATCCAGTAAAGCACTTAAGCAAGTCCCCGGCTTTAGGTATATAAGTAGTCTTGCTGGATTTATGCTTTTTAATGTGGGTAGGGATTTTAGGAGGCTTTTGTTTTTATCTTGAAGGCTAGTGAAAGCCGCCTTCTGCCATGCTAGGGATGATGTTCGCCACAGCAGCCTCTCCTCTGTTTGAATTGAGTTCACTTGAACAGCCCTGTTTTCTCCTGATACTGACTTTAGACTCTGGTTCTGTGAAGGTTTAGGTCATGTTTAACTTCAGGGTGGTGTCCGTAAGTCAGCATGGGTCCCTGAAAGCTGAGCCAAGCTTCCATCTAGCTGTCTGTCTGTCTCCATCCATCACCCAGCTGAGTGTGCTCGGTTGGTGGAGGGGCAGATGAGAGCGCTCAGCAGGCAGCAAAGCCCCGGTGTTGACTAGGTGGCTTTGTTCTGCTCCCCAGTGTCCATGTAGAATAGGAACTGCTGTTGAGCAGTTCTCTCTCCACCCCTTTGAGGTTTTCAGAGCACCTGTACGAGTTCTTGCTATCTGTTTTTGGTCTCACACGTGTTGAGGCAGCCTGGGACTTTGTGGGTGAAACAAAATGAGGTGTTGGTTGTATCTTGAGCTGCTTTGCACCAATGAAAGCTGCAGAAGTTCTTCGGGCTGCGGAGTGCTTACCCAAAGGAGGAGAATCAGGCCGGTGAGAGCAGCGTTTGCAAAGTCTAGGCAACAGAATGGCAGCGGGACGTTTGTCTCTCTGGGTCTGGTGCTCTCCTGCCGTACAAATACGGCACGTGCCCTAAAAGCTGCTCTTCTACCGGAGGGCAACATCTGCAGCAATGAGCAGGACTCTTCCATCCTGCCGTATACATACCCTGCTTTGAATGGACAGCTCTAACGTAATTTTTCATTCTGCTGTCATAAGGACAGTATGTCTGTGTATTTTCTTTGCAGCTGCTGTAACACAGGGCTTTGAGAAATCTCGTTGTCTCAAAAATGCTTGGAAAAAGCACTGAAAGCAGCTCTGTGTGCTCTCTGGCAGAAGAAGAGAGGTTTACTTCAATGTTGGTGCCTGCATTCAAAATGCTGCTGCTTTGCCCTGCTGCCATGCTGGAGGGGGTGCAGCCAGCAGCTGAGCAAGTTTGATCCCGTTGGGTGAACTTCAGATGGAGCAAATGGCTCTTCATGAGCATCTTTTTCTCTGGAGGCCAGGCAGGAAGGCTCCCATCCCTCTGCCCGACACCTCCGGTGACAGGGGATCAGCTGGAGCTCAGCGCCAACACTAACAGATCCCACCATGATTGAGAACCCAGAGCCAAAAATGATTTGACTTGTTCTGAGGTGCGCTGGGGAAATCCCGTAAATGCTGGGAAATGAGCTGGCACTTTGATGGGTAACAAGAGCTTTTGCTTTAGGAGGACGTTTCTTCTAGTGCTCCCACGGCTCTCCTCCGAACATGGGGATGGTTCTAGGCTCAGCACCATGTGTGTCCAGGGAGGACCATCCCTGCCCACGCATATGAGCAAGCAGGCAGGACCGAAGACGAACGCCTGCCTGAGGGCCAGAATTGCGAGGAAAACGCAGTTGTCTGTGCTCGTAGCATGGTGTCTTAAAAACCAAATCGTGCTGCTTTCCTAGAGCCTGCTGCAGGTAGGGGATGTGGTGAAGGAGTGCAAAATATTCGAGATGCTGTTCCAGCTGAAGTGCAGAGATTTGAGTGTCCTGCTGATGCAGTCCCTGCAAACAAGATGCTGTAATGAAGATTTGTAAACCAGCTTATTTTCTGTTGAAGGATGGAACGTGCCCTTGTATTACTACATGGAGGGGAAAAAGTGCTTTAAGGGCTAACTCGTATTTTTGAATGGCGGTTTTTGCAGAGAATTCAGATTAAGAATGTGTCGTCTTACAATGGAGGAGGTCAAAGCAACAGTGATCAGAACTGCTGAGTAAGCAGTGGGTAGTCCCTCCTGGACTCGACAAATCCATACTCGCTCACAACAAAATCTCCCTCCAACTCTTATTTAGTGTATATTTCTGTAATCTGCTTTCCAAACACTGCTGTCGCAAAGCATGTGCGGCCCAAAGGCCATGGTGCACCCCGGGGTGGCACTTGGTCCTTGGACCTGGAGACAGAGCAGCACCTGGACATGGGGTTTGGCTCACACTGGTTTTAGGAGGTTGGATTTCTGTGCTTAGAAATGCAACGCAGCACTAATTAGCTGTCCCGTATGTGTTTTGTCCTGCTCCGCGATGAAACCGCATAGCTATACTATCTTATTTCTTTCCTCTTGTGTTTAACAGGCAAATGAGGTGACTGACAGTGCTTACATGGGCTCAGAGAGCACATACAGCGAGTGCGAAACCTTCACGGATGAAGACACCAGCACACTAGTACATCACGAGATGCACGACGAAGTGGAAACGGACAGTGCCATCGACTCCACCGTGCACTCGGAGTTCACGGATCCCATCGAGGAGCCGGAGCATGGGTGAGTGGGAACGGCCAGGAGCAAAACTCACCGTACGGGGCAGGAATCTCTGGCAAACTGGGAGCAGACGAGGACCAAGGGAGATGGAGCCTGAGGATTTAAAATAAAGTGGGCTGAGTCTCTCTTGCTGAAACTGGTTGGTTCGTTCTTTGTATTTGTAACTTCATGCAAGACCAAAATAGCTCTTCTTTAAGAATAATGATAATAATTAGACTGCACCGTGTGTAGGCTGTTTTGGAGCTTGGCCTGGCAATCTCTTTGAGTTAATCGTTGCTTGCCTTGGGAGAACTTCTGTACCCTCATTAGCATCTTTAACCTCTAAAATAAGTTCTCAGATGATCCAAACACCTGAAATACTTGCAGTTTTTAATCTATCACTTAAGCCAGAAATGCAACATATAATTTTCAAGTCAGGAGGGGAACTCGCCGTATTTTTGTTTTACCTAAACATGTGTGTGCCCTTTGATGTGCAACCACCTCCTGTAACAACTAGTTTTAAACTTGTGCCTGAAGCACAGAAGTGTGAGCTAAGATCTTCTTCCCCGGGTCTGAACCGCTGCTGGCAAAACTGCTCCTGGGCCCGCCTCATTTCCTAGATTTTGCAGGAAAAGTGGTTTTTGGGGTGAAACTGGGCTGCAGGCAGGAGGGGAGGGAATAACTCTTTTAATAGTGACCCAAGAGCACTGGTCTGTGCTGAAACCTCTGGAACCATCATTGCTGAAGGTCTGCTAACGCACAGAATTTTTTTTTTGGCCAAAATCATGTCACCCAGACTTGGTGCTCTGGTGAGTACTTACAGTTCCCATTGCTTTTAGAAAGCACCGGGCTTCCCTCCCACCCCAAAATGACATCTGGGGACGTCAGAGATGCGGTGAGCGGTCAGGTGCTGCTGGGCGCTTGGCACCGGGGCTGAAAGGGTGCTGTGGATTAGGGAAGAAATGAGATTAGCTGGCTAGGCTCTCCTCGCCCGAGCGCGTTCAGCTCAGTGACAGTTCAGTCGGGATATAACTGGCTGCCGAGCTCCCCGACCACCGAGCGAAGGGTCTCTGGGGGGGCCATGGCAGCCTGCGTGCGCTCTTGTCCTCTGAGGAAAATGACGTGCCTCGGATTCACCTGCCTGTAGGTACAAAATACTTTGCTGGGGAATTTTTTTTTTAAGGTTGTTCTTGAGGCTTCGCTGCTACTCCCAGGGTGGGCTTGGGAAGGTCGGGTGTTCTTTGGGTGCTCTGTCCAAGCGCAGTGGTGCCTGTTGCCAGGTGTGTTAAATGTGCACACGTTCCAGGTAGCCAAAAAAAATCAAGGAAAAAGTTCATTTGGCTTAAAGATTTGGAAGGCTTGAGATGGAAACCTCTGGAAGTCTATTCCCAAGTTGTTGAGGGCTGGTTTTGGTGCCATCAAACCCCAGGCAGGACAACAGTTTTAAACCTCTAGTGCCCAGAGCTCTTCCAGGGGACAGTCCGTAAGTACAATCCGACCAGCGCAGCTGATGGACTGAATCAAAGCTTCAATGCTGCTTTTCAGTAGCTGTTAAAGCTCAACATACCTTCGATGGTTTGAGCTTAAGTGGTTATTTAGGCTGTGTGTAGTAAAGATTAGTTGGACTCTGGATCTTGAAACTCCTAGAGCCCCAGTAGGTGTATATGAAATACTATTTATTGCCCCAAGCATCCCTGGCTGAGCGTTTCCAGGTGCCTGATCAGATCTGCTTCTGTACAGTGCTTGTCAAACCACAGCCACAAATTTAGAGATTTGGGGTTAGGTTTTGCTTGTGAGTTAAAAATTCCACCCCCTGCCTTCTATTCCTGGAGAGATTTCCGATTGCTTTCGGCAGTGGTCTGCTGGGTGCAGCGTCTGACTCACCGCTGGGGAGGATGGGTTTCTGACGGATCTCGCTGCGGGAATAACAGTGCTCCTCAGGTGCACAGGGAGGATGGGCAGATGCCCACAAGCTGGACTGGACTTGTCTGCGGTTAAACAGAGATCTGCTGCTGTTTTGGCTGGAGGGTTGACATGTTTTTATTAGCGGGATAAGGGCAAATCCTTCAGATGGTGCAGGTTTTTGTCATAAATGGCTTATCTGTAATCTTTTTTCTTTCTGATTTAGTACAGCAATCTAGTTATGCCCCCATTTTCCCTCTCCTAGCAAGTGGATGAAGATGGGAACATAGCCTGAAATATCAGTTTTTATAATAATGCGATCCTTTGGGTTTTTAGCATTGAATTTTGGAGAGGAGAGCGGTGCTAGTCCCCCCAAAACACAAACCTGTGGCTCATAGACACATGGGCTGCTTTCACAGCCTGGTTCTTACAAATCCCCCCTGCCTTTTCCCCTCCAGTTTAATTTTAAAACCTCTGCAGTCCTGGGCAGGAAAGTCCTCTGAGAGTGGGCGCATGCTGCCGTGGTGGCTTGACTTCATACAACGCTGTGCATGTGAAGAGACGCTTACAGAAACGATGACTTCTGTGCTGAGCTGTGTCCCCTCCGAACCAAGCAACGTCCCAGGACCTGTGCTGGGTGTGTTCGGTGTTTAGGCTGAGGCTTAACACGCTACAGCCTTCTAGATTGGTGTTAAAAACACATGAAACAGCATTCCCTCTCCCCAAGATTGTCATGAGTGCCTACAGCGTTTTCCCAGTAGGAGCAGGGAAAGGCTCCTTTGTCTTGCCAGGGGGTCTGTCGCTGCCGGGTTTGGCAGCTGCCTGTAAACTGCCAGGATTTGTGTCATGGGGAGGTTACAGTGTTAAACCCCGGTACTGGGCTCTTGATAGGATTATACAGCAATAAGCAAGCGTGAGCCCGGCACATAGGCTGACGGTGTAACTCGAAACATATTTAGCGTGTGTTTAGGACATGCCGAGCTTTTTCTCTGCCGTGCTTTTGGTTGCGCCCGTGCCGTGCAAGGGCTTGCCACCAACCCTGGGTACTGTCTTGCAAGTCTGACTGCCCCCAAATCCTATGTTGCAACTGCATGGGGAGCTTGTGTGAAAAAGCATTGGTTTGTTGTGAAAAAAAAATTGCTGCAAACTTCCTGGTGGTGCCTGGGCTGCCCCTTCAGTGTTCAAGGCACAGGGTGAATTGCACTGTAAGGAAGAGCTAGTCTGGTCTACCAAAATGGGAGACGTGACTTGGAAAGCGAATGTATCGTGCGCAATCGGAAAGGCTGCTGCAGTGGCCACCCTCTAACGTCTTCCCCTCTGTTCCCGCAGATCCCATCCGCACGACCTGCCCCTTGGCTCGGACCTCAGCCACTCCATCGTTACAGTCATTAGCGGAGAGGAGCATTTTGAGGATTACGGAGAAGGGAATGAAGCAGATTTGTTCTCGGACAGCTTGTGTAATGGGGAAAGCAGCTTTAATAGCTCCTCGTTCCTCTCTCCCAGGTAATGCTCAGCACAGTGCTGGCAATGTTTTAACCGGTTTCAGTTGCTTAGTGCCTTCGCCTATGCTTTGTGTGTGAGAGAGTTGTTTCCTTTGGGTTTGCACATGTCGGCCTGCAAGAGGGGGTTCCTGGCAAACTTTGGACACAAGGGGATAATAGACTCGGAAGTGGAAGAGGAGTTGCCTCCCTCAGTCTTTTCTTTTCCTGAATAGTGCCCGTTCTCCCATCCCGAGGCACTAATGCCTGGCAGCAGGTGGAAGAGCAGTCCGCATTTCACATGCGTCCAGGACAGCATCACATTCCCACTCCCATTAGGGATGTGGCTCCTCGCAGAACCTTCCAGTAGAGAAAACCACTGTGCAGCTTTACTCCTGGTCCATTGGATGACTTTTTTTTTTCTTTCTCTTGTGCTCATATTTTTGGCTTTGGTGCTTGGTTGGATTTGCACAAGCTGCGGCAGCCTTCCTTCTCTAGGCAGCCTAAGGGATACGTGGAGCAAGAAGCAGGCTGTAGTGTTTTCCTGCACTCTTTGCATTAGGGTCTGAAACCAGGGAAATGTTGGTTTTCCAGCCTGTACAGGGTAGTCTGAGGAGCTGGTATGACAGTACAAAACCCGTGAATACTTACTTTCTAAGGAGAAAAAAAATATAAAAGCTGGAATGATCAACCACTGCTGCAGCCCACGAAGTCTCTGCGATGACTGATAACACCGAGGACGTGTTCCTCCATCAGGCAGCGCATCTCTGCGTGAGGCGGGAGTGGTCCCTGCCAGCCACATGCTTGTCTTGAAGATAAGAACATACTTTTTTCCTTTGGGATGATATGTGTTTGCTGTTTCTGCAGCAGTGTAAACCTGTTGTAATTTTTTTTTTGTGGCTGTCTGCCTGTTTTCTACCAGCTTCCCAAAGCCCTTCATAGAGTTTGGGCGATTCTGGTTGCACAGGGCTGGCAGGGAAGAACTGCTGTCACATCTCCACACCTGCGCTTTGCTGCAGGCCAGGGCTCACTTTCTTTCTTTTTTTTTTTTTTTGCTGGTGCAGCAGCAATTTTGAAGATGTTAACTAAATCTGCAATAGGAGGGTGTTGCTGTAAAGCATGCCTAACCCATTACTTCAGGAAACCGGTGCTCCAGTGCTTGATGGGATGGGATACCCTGCAGCGGAAGGGACACGTCGCTCATCCGCGCTTGTCCTTTGATTGCACTGTGCAGAAATGCCGAGTATGGCTGTCTGTGCTGGTGCTGCAGCATAGGAGGTGCTCTTGGAGAAAAAACAGCCTTGGTGTTCGTTTTGAGTTTCTCCTTGAGGGTGGGCCTCCAACCTAGTCCAGAAGGCTCCTGGCAAGAAAATACTCAGCTAAAGGAGCTTTGCAATCAGTTAAACTTTTTCTTTAATATCAGTCCGGAGCTCCCAGGTTGCCTGCGCTCCCAGTGTTCAAATCTTGCTCTGTCAGGGCACAGTCTCCCCTCTGCTGCTCTGTCTCTTTGGATCTTATCCACAAGATCATGCTCTGCAGCATCTTTCCTCTGCTGGGAGGGCCTCACTCGGCACGTGGCCACGCAGCTTGTGGTGGTTATGCTGGAGACTCACTGCTGGGGCTTGCTAGGGAGGCAGGCTGCAGATAAACCCTGCAAAACCTCCAGAGTTAAGAATGCGATTCTGTTTGAAACAGAGGATTTCCTCATGCCTTTCAGGTCTAGCCCTTACCTTGGATTATCGTTGCGTGCGTGAAGGTTCTCTGGGATTGTGCTGGTTTTTCTGAACACAGCCCTGCTGCCCCAGTGTGCTTAAACGTAGTGAAACCTTAAAGAACTACAGGATATCACTGGTTCAGGATGAACTTTTTTTTGGCTGTGGTTTGAATGCGAGGAACAGTATCGCTTGTAAACAATCCCGTCTCCATGCACCCTTTCCATGTTACAAGAGTCTCTAAACAAGAATAACGTTGACAAATTTTCCTGCCACAGCTCCACATCTTCACCAGAGGACTAATACAAAACCCAAGAGCCCTCAGGGAACACTATGGGGTATTGCATTTTCCCGCTTAGTCCTTGCGTGTGTGTTTGTGATCCTTCCTCTTGGGTTGCCACCTCTTCCCTGGTACATCCATCTGGTAGGAGAAGTCTCTCTGCCACGCTTGGTGGGAAATGAATGGCCGCTGAAAGGCAAAGCTCCTCGCGTGCACCCGTTTCAACTGCCAGCGTGCTGTGTCAGTAAGCACCGACGACCTGCGGAAGACGAACGTTACTCCACGAGGTGGAGGGAGGAGGCAGGAAGGCTGCATATGGCGCAGAGGGTGGCAGCTTGCCACGAGGGGTAGGTGGGGACGCCCCAAGGCGCAGTGCGGTTGAGCTCTCGCCCACTCAACGGGCAAGCAACCAACGCCGCCAGAGGCCAAGTATATCTGCGCGCACCCGAAGACTTGCCAGGCTGGCCTGTGGGTTCTCCTCTGCGCTTCTCTTCCCGTTTTGATTAATGTTTGTTAGATTCGGGTTCACACCTCGCCCAGGGATGCACCCAGCCGGGTGAGCTGTTTGCGTGTCCCGGCAGGGCGAGGAGGACTCGCTGAACGGGGCCCACGTGCAGCCAGGCGCAGGGGCAGAGCCCAGAAAAGGGCACGTCACTACTTCTTCCAGGTGCCACAAGGCTTCTGTCACCTCTTATTCTGCGCAAAGCCTGAGCAACTGAACTGACTGCTGGTGGATAATGATTATCCTGAGTCCAAACTTGCCCTAGAGGGTAGCAGGAATGTTTTTTCAATTTTTTTTTTTTCCAGGAATGGGAAGAGATGAGCAATTCGGCATTTACTGTGGTCCAGTTGCCTGTTGTAAGGGGGCTCGGAAATACTGTACAGACGGCACAGACTCAGAGGCCTGACCCTGGGGGTGGCTGGGCTGCTGACACCCCACTGCCACCAAAAATGTCAGTGAGGGATTATGGAAAGGTGCTGAGCAAGGGGACCCTTCCCGGGGTGTCCCACACACTCAGCATCTCCCGGGCCAGGACTTGCCAGTGTGTATCTGTATCACGGGGTTGACTAGCCCTTTCAGATGCCTTTTGGTTTTAAGCTTGCTTGTGTTTGCTCACACCTTTACTTGTCTTTCTTATTGAACTGCTTTGTTTTTTCACTATTAACCTTTCTTTGATTAAAATCCGTGGCTTCCAGAAGCATGTTTTCCTGCAGAAAGGATTGGTGGCGTATATTTGGCCCCAAAGTAACTCCCACTCTTTGCTGTTCAGAATCCCTCGGCCAAACTCTGTCCTGCCCAAGTCACGTCAGGTAGAGGAAATGGCTCCCTGGTTTGCCAAGTGTCGGTGAATGCCTCGGCAGCTTGCTTTCCACGTCAGCAGCTGAAAATGAAAAGCTGATCGGACCCGTTAGCTTCCCGAGCTGTTAAAGTCCTGTAGACCCTCATGTCCCCATGCCAAACGATGTTCCCTACAGTGAGGCAGCATTGCTGCTTAGCTTCTCTGCGCTTCACTTTGTAGGAGAGAGCGGCTGAATTGCAGCCGCCTTTTTGAGCTTAGCTTAAAAGCTCTTTGCAATGAAAATCTGACTCTGTGCATTACTAACGGTGGGTCCGCAGCAGCACAGCTGCTCTATTTTTAAAGCATCTCATTGGAAAATGGTGCGACTGACTAAAGGATTTGGCTCTTGCTCACGGCGTCCAGTCCAGCAGCGTGTGAGTTTGGTTTGCATTTACCGAGGCAAACCAGGACCATTGCTAGAGCCTCCTGAGACAGGTTGCTTGGAAAATCGCGTCGGAAAATAAACTTTGTAGTCATGTAGGTTTGTGGAAAGCACGCACCTCACCTTCCCTGGGCTCTCGAGGGGTCCTCCACAAGAGCTGGTTGGCACAGGGGTTTGGAAACGTGGGTCAAGCTCAGCTGCTGTAAGTCTCTGGGAGGAAGGTGATGGAAGTCCTGCTAATTTATAGCAACTCCATATTGACTGTGATTTGGCTTCTAAAATCGAGGGGGGAGGTGACCCAACCTGCCCTGAAGTTTTTAATTGCAAGTCTTGTATCTCACACCAAAAGCTCCCCTGCCCAAACGTACACTCAGCTTGTGGAAGCCACGGATGAAAATCAGCCCTGTCTGTTCTGTCCTGTTAAAATGACCCTTGTGATTTCTCTAGCACCAATCCGCTCGCTGCGAAACTGCACAGCATTATCGCAGATGAAGCATTTGAGTTTTACTGTAGCCAGTGCCACAAACAAATCAACCGCCTCGAGGATCTTTCTACTCGCCTGAATGATCTTGAAATGAATAGGTAATTGGGCTTGTGTGTGGCCATTTCAGTGTTGGGAATGCTGTTCTGGAAGGGAAAACTCTCCTTGTTTCGCACAGCTTTCCTTTGCTGGTGCATTGCTTGATTCCTGGTTGCGAAAGGGGATGAATTTCACCAAATGAAGTGAGCCTCTCTAGGTGGTGAAGGTTGTAATAACGTTACGGAGGGTGAGCAGAAGTTTCCTTTAATCTGAGCCACGGAGGCTGGCAGACAATGAGAGTCTTCCCTTCTGCTCTGGGCAGCCTCTTTGCATGTCCTGCTGAGTGGTGGGTGCTTCTCCACGCTCCGAGTAATGCAGTCCTTGCATCAGGACTTGAAACCGTAAGCTGATCGTGTACAGTATTTCTGTCACCGAGGAAAAGACTGCCAGGTCTTCTGGCCGGTAATACCCAGCGTGGAGGCATGCCTGAGTTGCTGGTTCAACCTGGAAGGGCAGGTACAGCCCGTCCTCCCGCAGCAGCAATAACCTGGAAACATCAACTTGTTCTCTGTGGCTTGGGACCTCTCCTGTAGACGCTCTCGCTTTGCAGCAGTAAAATCTTGTTTCACCCAGCTTCTCCAGCTGCCTGCCCACCTATGTGCCACCACTAGCCGGGTAGACATGATAGATGCCGGGGCCTTTTGCGTAGGAACTTCACGAGTTTTTGAATGTAACGTTTGAGGTCTACCAGCCAGCAGTGGACTTGCTGATTTGACAAGTGGGGAGGGATTTCTATTTGTTTGTTTATTTTTTCAGACCTGTTTGCAGTCCACTGGGTGGAAGGATGGCGGCATTAATGATAATCATTCTTCTCACATCTGGTGTGCTTTTTCAAGCCCGGTTTTTAGTCATGCTCTTGGCCTCTATCTGTCCTCTACAGGGACAGTGTGACATGGGAGCTCTCCTTGGCTATGGGAGGACAACTGGAAAATAAATAGGAGCTTGACCTTAATTTTTTTAATGGAAAAAGTACTTCTCTCCCTTTCTCTTTCTCGGGTAAATAGTTGCCTTTGCTGTTGGAGGCCTTGAGGGTCAGTGATGGGTCTCAGGTTATGCAGTTACTAAGGGGAACGCTGGACTTCCCTGGATGCACCAGTAGCCCCACTCCATTTCAGGCTTTCTCCACCAAATTCACCTGCAAAGCTGAACTAACACCTCAGAGCCTCCTGTGATGGATGGGATTTCCAGAGGAGGCTTCCCTGTCCCGTGGTGTCGCAGTGGAAATTCCATAGGTTTTGATTTAACGTGTGCCCTTTGAGCTCAGGGCGAGTAGGTATGGTTCCTCCATCTGTGTTCAGGGTTTCCCGTGCACAGATTTGCTGGAAACTTGTTCCAAGTGCCCCTGCGCGCTGACCAGATGGAAGGGGCATTGCCCACCCTTTCTGCGGTGAGGACGTGAGAGGTGTCCCCGTGCAGCATGCGGGACGTGGCAGGACCTGTTGTTTGCTCCCAGCATCACCAGCAATGTGAAGCCCTCGGTGCAGGGGACAAGTCCTAGACTGCAGCCGAAGAGAGCAGCAGAAACTGGACCAAAATCTGGGCCAAGCAGCCTCGCACCATGCCTGGCAGGCGAAGCCTGGAGACACCCGCTCCAGAGGATGCTAGCAGCTGGGGTGAAGCCCAAGCCGCCGCGTAACAGCCTCACTGTTAAAGGCTGTGGGCGTATATACAGTGTTTTATACTTGGAATAAGGTGGGGAGCCTGGTCCCAGCATTGGGGCACTGCTGCCCGAGCCCACGGCACGGGAAGGCAGGGAAGAAATCCACGAGGAACTTGGGATGAACCAGTTTTGTGAAAGTATGTTTTGTTTTAGTGCCCTTGAGGCAGCAGTGGTGGGTCTCATCCCCTCCAGAGAGCCGCAGGTGTCGGCACTGCTTGCCGACAAGCTGTTTGCAGAGAAAAATATTTTTTCTCCCTCCGGTGCTGGGGACATACGTGACTCGTTACAATTGCTGGCAAACACGAGGGCCTGACCCCCTCCCCTCGGGCGGGTGCCGAGCGTCCTTGAAGCCCAGCCAGCCGCCGCTCTTGCGCTCCTTGGAAATCTGGGGTTTGAGGATGCACTTTTGACACGAGGGCTGGTAACCCTGACAACAGCCCCTGGTCAGTCATTGTTTTTTTGAAAAAGAAAATTGTCCTCAGCTATTTTTAATTCCACCTTCTAAGAACTAATATAATTGTTGCAGTTCTAGGCAGGAATGGCCTCCCAGATGATTTTATTTATTTTTTTTTTCTTTAAACTGAGCTAAGCACCAGGGAATGCAATTGTTGCTTCTCCGCTTGGGCTAGAGCCATGTTTGCTGCAATCGTTCAGTGATGATTTGGTATCAGAGATGTGTCCCAGTGGCATCTGTTTGACAACAGTGTGTGTTTGGGTGGAAGATGAGGAGTGAGATCCAAGCCCCGCTTGCTTTGCTAGCTTGCAGCTGCATCGATCACGACCAAAGGACTGGAAGGAGCATCTTAGCAAGTAGCCATTTCTGAAAAAAGGCTTTTTTTTTTTTTTTTTTTTTTTCAGCGGGGAAAGCTTGCAGCCCCGTCTTGAGGGGCCGGGGCAGGGTAACACAGACCTTGGCTGTTCGTGCTGTGGGTCACGCTGAGCATTAGCTAAACCCTGACCGCTGTGGTATGGTGGCAGCTGGCTTGGGCATATACAGAGCCGGGGCGTGTGATCTGTCAGCTATCTGTGCAAAGGAGAGATCGTACCCCTCCCTAGCAATTATAATGGTGCCCGTGCTTAAAATCCAGAAAGGGACACGATCAACAGCTCCTAAAATCTCTGAGCTACAAGTAGGCAGCAGTTCTCTGGTGATCCAGAGCCAAACAGTGAGAATAATCTTTGTGAGAAGTGCAAACCGGTGTGCAGAGGGATAGAAGTGCCCGTTTGCAGGCAGGAGGTGCGCCCTGTCCCCCAGCCGCCGGGCAGGGAGCTCCCCGGGGGAGCGGCAGGGGAGGGAGGGCTGGGGTGCTGCGGGGTGCAGGAGACGTAGCTCGGTCTGGCATCGGCACTGGGCTGAAGCCCACCAAACTCACTGCTATTATTAGCACTTTCCTTGGGGATCAGCTTTCAGGACAGGGATCAGCCGGTGAGAGGATACCGTTGCTGGAGGCGGTGAGGTTTTCTGCAGCTTTATTCCATTTGGTTCGTTATCGCCGCATTGTTAAATAGGTGAGCGGTTTCCTCGCCTGCCTTTTACCGGGGGGGTGGCCGGACTGTGTGGGTGGTGCATGCCGCCCGGGCGCTCCCCTGCCATAGCAAAGGATGTGCCCCAGAGTACTTGCAGTTTCCTGTTTCCCTTGCTCTCCGCTGTCAGCTTTCCTAACTCTTTCCTGTTTTTTCTTCATTTTGCAGTCCAAATAAAAGACTCTCAAGCAAGAAGGTGGCAAGGTAAGCTCATACTGCTATTACTGCTTGGTGAGAGGGGTGCCCGTACTAGCTGCTGGGCCCGTGGAAGGAAGGCTGTCAAAATAAGTTTGCGGTGTCGTACTTCTGGACGTGTTGCGTAGCACTGGGGAAAAGCGGGTTTAATTCTGATACAGTTTGCAATAGCTGTTTTTTCTGAAATGGAGGTTTCTCACTCGTGCATGCAGCTGGAGGCTGGTATCAACCTGATTTCTTCCAGGACAAAAGTTAGGGGTGCTTTCCCCCCTCCATCCTGCCAGTGCCCTAGCAGGGGGCATGTGGAGTGGGGAAGGAGTCTCTAGAAGGGCATGTCCCTCTGGACTGCTTGGCTGGGTTGTCTCCTCCGTGGTGTCACCATGGTGGGTCTCTGGAGTCTCCAGAAGAATGGACCAGTCAGTACACCCACTCAGAGGGATTTCTCCAGCACCCCAAAAAAGCCAGCCACCTTAGACAACTCTCTTGGTTCTGTTTTACTTTGCTCAGTGTAATCCTCAGCACTTGACTTTGCAGGAGCAGCCCTCCCTGCTCGGTCAGGGGCTTGGGGGAGTTCCTGGGGGCCGGCTGCAGGTAACCCCACCCTGGGGTTTAACGCTGTGCTGCTTCTGTCCTGCGGGACCGTCTCATGTGACGCCGTCGCCCTTTCCTTGTGGGCATTTTTATCCCTGACTGCACAGGAGAAGCTGCAGAGTTTGCTCTGAATCACTGGGGCAGAGGGTCCATCCCTTCTCGATGACACCTGGTGCTCACCTTTCCTTTCCCAGCTTCACTGTCCCTCCTGTTCCCGTGTCATCGTGCTTTTAAGAATACACTGAGGCTTACCTTGGCTGTCCTGCCTGCCTCTGCCCCGCTCAGGAGGGAGATTGCCCTCTGCCGTTGTTGGTTTTCTCTTTGCTAGTTTCCGAGCGGGGCAGGGATGCTGCAGAAGAATACGCAGCTTGATTTGGGTGATGTTCGTAGCCCCGTGCCCTGGGACTCGATCTGCTCCCTGCACTGACCTGAGCGGCTTCTGTATGCCTCTTCTCCCGGCTGTGCTCTCACACCTTTCCCTTCTCCATTTTTCCTGTGGTCAGCAAGTCTCCCCTGGCACGATTTCCCCTCCTGGCAAGGAAGCAGGTCCTTGATATTACATTTCCTAGTTCTGGTCATCTTGCTTTCTAGATCTTTGTTAAAAACACTGGCAGGAAAGAAAGTTGAAGGGAGCAGCCTGTCCCCAGGTTTCCTGTTTTAAGACTAGTATTTGTCCCATGTCTGGCAGAGCAAATTTAGGGAGGATTTGAGTTAAACTTTTGGGAATGGAGATGACCTGTCCTATGGGGGATTGAGCCCTCCTGGCCCTTTGGATTTGCAAGATGCTTTTCTGAGACTGGGACATGTGGGCTTAGGTCAATATTGGTTAATTCAAAAGCAATCGAGTTTAGTTTGTGATAATGAGAGAGATAGCAGGGTTTTGCTGCAGAGTAGAGCCAGATCCTTAAGATCAGCCCAAAGCAAGCCCTTTGCAGATACTGCAATTACTGAATAATACCAAAACATTTGCTTTTAGGAAATTGATTTTATTTTGGTAAGGGCTCTTTCCTGATTTTTGTTATCCGGGTTCTGCTTGTGCCAAGAAATCTCAGCTGCTTAGGCCCTGTTGTGCTTGGCATGATTTAAATGACAAATGTGCCTGAGACTTGAGAATCTAAATATATACTCAGGGTGAGGATGCAAAATAAGGCTGGTACTCAGCTGTGGTCTCTTCGGTAAATGTCAGTTACGTTTCATGAATATTTACATGAGCATATTGCATAGCAGGGTGAATTTGAGAACCCACATTACAAATTCCTAGGAAAAACTGGGGTTCAAAGGGACCTCTGTGGTTTTCTCGTTCACCTCCTGCTCAAAGCAGCGCTGGCTTCAAAGGTAGGTCAGGCTGCTCATCGTTTGAGTTGCGGTGGGAGAGCAGAGTGTTTTTCTCCAGGCAGCATCTGCCTGGGGTTTCACAGAGCTGGAATACAACCACCCCTCTCCGTGCGATAGCAGTTTCTTGTGCCATGAGATGATGGAGCTGCTCTGCAGCGATACCATGAGGATTAAGCGCAGATCAGCCCCTCCACGGAGTGTCCTTTAGATCGCCGCAAAGCTGTGGCCGCCAATGTCGCAAGGCCTTGCTAATGATTAGCTCGCTCTCGGCTGTCGCAGCCGGTGCAGGGAGGTGGGCTGAGGTGTTTCACAACAGGTTCAGGGCTTTTTATCCTCTCCCTCCCCTTACACCCACTGCCCCCCACTTCTTATTAGCCTTATCAGTGGCTAGAGCGGAGTACTCTGTCCTTTACCGGCTAATACACAGCCTTGGTACATTCATAAAGAAAGAAAGTGAAAAGAGTGAGCTCCTATCTCTTCCCATTCCAAAGAGCAAGAACAAATGATCATGGTATGAAGTTCCAGCAACAAGTGTCCACGTCTACGCTTCCCTCGCAGACGTGTTCGTTCAGCTGGTAAGCAGCCACCCGCTCAGCCCTGTTATCTGGGCACACCGAGGCAGTGAGCTTCATTGCCCGTTGGAGCTTGTGGTGGTGAGAAGGACCTGGCCCATGCCATCCTTTGCTGTAAATCCTGCAGCCCAAGAAGGAGCAGTGCTATTAAATCCCCTTGGAAAAGGAGGTGGCAGCTGAGGAGGGGAGAGAGGGGACCAGTATCCTGCAAGAGTGGTTGTCATCTGAAATTGCCGTGTCCTGCAATGTTCGCTCTAATGTTCGTGTTGCTGTGGGTTGGGGTGGTTTGTCTCTGTTACAGACAGTTGCATCAGACGAGCGCGTTGTCCGTGGGCGTGATGGAGGAGTCTTACCAGGATACGCTGGAGTGTACGGAAGAGGACATCACGGACAAGGTAGGAGCAGGGCTCTCTACGCTATCCTGGAGCACGTAGTGGTTTGCAATGCTGTGAGCTCCCCAGGCAGGAGTTAGGCTGAAGCTTCTCTTACTGCGCCGCTGGCACTAGGTAGATCAGTGCAGGCAGGACGTACGAAGCCCTCCGCATCTAGGGGATGGAGAATTAAAGCGCTCCGAGTCGAATTGCAGAGGTCCTCTGAGTCAGGAGGTGGCACTGGTGCCTTCTCCCGGGGGGTGGAGGTGTGCTGCCCCGCTTGCAGCGAGGGTGGCTTCCCTCCAGCTCGCCGGGAGGAGGGGGTAGCTGTTTGCAGGCTGTATTTTCACTTCTGCTTCACATAAGACGTTCTCAAATTCTGCTTTTCTGAGATGAGCAAAGACGCCTGATGCTAAACAAGGACTTCCTTTCCTGGGCACGCTCTTGCCACTGCTGCTCGTGCTGTCAGGATATAAAGCTGATTTTTGTGCTGGTCCTGTTGGGTTTTACTGGGGTGTTAAAAAAAGGATTATAGGACAAGATGCGAGCTGGGCAGGAGCACAAGAAAGCTTTTATTTGAGCACCCTGAGCTAAATATAGCTAAGGGAAAGAAGGAAAGTTAAAGATAGGTGAGTTGTGGCTTGTGTAAGCGTTTGCTGCAGTCCTGAAACTCCTTGAAAATGGCTTTTTAATTCTGGAATCACAAATAAAGAGCTGCACGGAGCAGCATGTGAAGAGGAATACATATGTGTGTAGCTGCACTCGGATATAATTATAATGCATGGAAGACCTTTAAAAAATTAAAAATCAACATTTTTCCAAGTCTGAAAGTTGAATAAAACACTCGCATTCCTTAAGGCATCTGGCTTGGGAAACCATGTATGTACTTCTGGAAAGGCCTTGTGTCTCTGCATATTTCTTTTTTTAATACACTTGCGTGTCGCTTGCCCTCCTCCCCAGAGCGATGGTTCGGGTTTTGCAGACGTGCTCCTAATTGCCTCTCTTTCATGATTGTTCTTGTATGGGTATAAATGGGATTTTTGGGACCACGAACTCTGTCCTTCTGTGGTTCCCCACCCACCCACGCTCCGGCTTGGGTGGGAAGTAGAGGGCACTCCCGGCCCCCTTTGCTCTTCAAAGCTGTGCACTATTCAGGGAAATCGAATGAAAATGCAAATACAGCTGAAATAAGCCCTGTATAGGTATGGGGAGAAAATGCTCATCTCTGATCCTTTCCCACCAGCTAGCATTGTTTCCTCCTGCGTGACTTTATTTACATATAGCTGAGAACCCAGGGTCTTTCAGTCCTGTTTCAGGCAGCGGGTGGTTATCCCCGGCCTCAGGGCTGCACTTGGATGCGGCGGAGCTCTGGTGATCCAGCTGGGGTCTTTCCCTCTAGACCTCCTTGTAGGATATCATCCTGAAGGGTATGAAGAAAGGAAAGAGCAAAGCGTTTGGCCCCGTATTGGTACGTGGGAGACATCAAAAACTGAGAAACCAGGATGTAAAAGGATGTTTTAAAAGGATACTTTAAATCAAGGCACGGCTGCCTGATTCCAGTGCCAACCATCCATTTTAAGTAGTTCACCCAGGAGCAAGCCCCAGTGGTGGCTCCCGCAGCTCAGGCTGCCTTGTGCGGTGAAGAGTGGGATGCAGGTAATGCCGGGAGCTGTGTCGGGGTGACCGGCTCTGAATCAGTGCAACAAACCGAGGCAGCCCCAAAGCGAGCGGGGAGCACCTGCACGGTGCGCTGGAGGTGGTGGGAGTTGCTCCGGCACTTGGTGCCACTTTGCCAGCGGGTTTAAGCACGGGTGGCTGATCCTCCCCTCTCCCGTCACACAGGTGGTCTTTCTGGAGAAGCGAGTGACGGAGCTGGAGAAGGACACGGCCGCTAACGGCGAGCAGCACAGCCGCCTCAAGCAGGAAAACCTGCAGCTCGTGCACAGGTAAGGGAGCCCCGTTTGTGCCGTGACCAAAATGCAGCTTAGCATCGCCTGTGGTACCTTTTCTTTTCCCCCTCCATGTACTGCGGCACCCCGTGCCTTCCCTGCGGGCCAGCTGCCTGCCTGCACGCAGGCAGGAGCTGCTGGAGCTGTGGGGAAAGGAGGCAGCAGCAGAGGAGGGAGATGGACAGAAAATAGCAGGAAAGCTTCACAGCTCTGCCCTTGATGATCCGATCCCGCCCTGGCAGAGGGCAGCCGTGGTTAAATCCAGCCGGGGTTCAGGCTGCCTTCTCTGCACGAGGGCTGTGTGCGGGATTGTGGCATCCTGCACACGCTTTTCTGGGTCTCTGGCAAATCCCCAGGAGTGCAGGAAACGGCTTGCGGCTCAGCCGGGACAAATGGCGAATATCTCCTTTGCAATGTTCTGCTCAGATGCATGTAACTATAACAGTGCTTTTCAGATTTTTTTTTTAATATCTTTTTTTTATGTGCTTCCCCACCCCACGTGTCCATCCTGAAAGGCCTCTGTGGAGCTCTGGAGCTCCAGGGGTTGGCTCAGAGGACTGCAGGGAGGGTCATGCTTCTAGGAAAGCTTCCCATTCAGGGAGGATATATACTTCATACTCACTCTTTATGGACTCTTTCTGGCCCCTATTTCACCCATTAGGTCTGGGTGGAAGGTACAGCAGTGTCGTGGTTTAACCCCAGCCGACAGCTAAGCACCACGCAGCCGCTTGCTCACTGCCCCCCCACCCCTGGGATGGGGGAGAGAATCAGGAAAAAAAACTCGTGAGTTGAGATAAAGACAGTTTAATAGGACAGAAAGGAATGAAAAACAATGATAATGATAATAATAAGTAATATGACAATAGCAATACTAAAAGAATTAAACTATACAAAGTAAGTGGTGCACAATGCAATTGCTCACCACTCGTTGACCGATGCCCAGTTAGTTCCCGAGCCGCGATCCCCCCTCCCAGTTAACTCCCCCCAGTTTATATACTGGGCATGATGTCATATGGTATGGAATAGCTCTTTGGCCAGTTTGGGTCAGCTGTCCTGGCTGTGTCCCCTCCCAGCTTCTTGTGCCCCTCCAGCCTTCTTGCTGGCTGGGCACGAGAAGCTGAAAAATCCTTGACTTAGTATAAACACTACTTAGCAACAACTAAAAACATCGGTGTGTTATCAACATTCTTTTCCTACTAAATCCAAAACACAGCACAATACCAGCTACTAGGAAGAAAATTAACTCTGTCCTAGCCGAAACCAGGACAAGCAGGGTCCCTACTGCCCATCTCTACCCTCCCCACAGCCAGCCTTGATCCTGTTGCTTTCGGATTCTGGCTGGGGTGTAGCCCTTTGGATCCCATTTGATGTAATCGCTGTCTTTACTAATCTGGCAGGCTTCTCTCTTCCAGCGGCGTGTTTACCCTCGGCAGATAAACCCGGCAGGAGTTTATCTATAGGTCTATAAGACTGTTAAGTAACAATCGTGTCAGGGAATCGAGCGATTCAAACAAAGGTTTCTCTAAGCCCTGATAAACTTTGCAGCGAGGGAAATGTTTTCACTTTAGCGGCTTGGCTTTTATCAGTCAGCTTTTAATCAAGTAAAGCCCCGAGTGTACTCGTTGCTGGTTGAAGAATAAGTTCATCTGGCAAAAGCCTTCCCCACCTGCCTATGTAAAGCGATTGCATAAACTCCAGCGCAGCAGCCTCTCGGCGAACCTCAGCTCTCGAACCGCTGCTGGGGCTGGGTGATTTACTGCAGCGCAGGGGCGTGGGCTACCTCTGCCTGCTCCGGAGGGCAGATAGGCGTGCTGGCAAATACCTCTGCCCTGTCTGAGCAAACACGGCCGCTGCCTGCGCTGTCGCAGCCTCAGGACCGCGTGGAAATTGCTGTTATGCTGGCACACGGAGAAGGTTGACCTGCAGCTCCCCTATTTTTTTGCTGGGGACATGAGAGTGTGAAAAGGAGGAGGATTGGGGCTGTTGTCTTGTCTTCTCGGGGCAACAAGACTACTTCAGGGCAGAGTAAAGGAGCCCAAAATGCTAGAAACGGCTGAAGGAGGATTTCTCTGTCATGGCCACTACAGGTGAAACCGCAGCCCTGGGATTTACGGTTGGATTCGACGATCTTAAAGGTCTTTTCCAACCTAAATGACTCTCTGATTCTATGAGATTCCGATTAAGTAGCTTGTTCTGGGTGATGCTGTGACTGTGACCCACAGGCTGTGGGTTATAAAATGATGACTGTGCTTTCACCCTCACCTCACCCCCTTGTTGGCCTCCCCCTTAAAAAGGGTTGTGATGCAGCCTGGAGACTTAAAAAAACTAGACAGAGGTAATACCAGCATGGACCACCTGGCTTATTTTATTTGACTGTCGTGTTGGTCAGCAGTAGTGTCCTTGGGGATTTCATGGACCGTGTCGCTTTCCCACTGCATCTGCTGGGACGAAGTTGAAGCCCTCATACGCCCGCTGCTTGAGATGGTGATGCGGTGTACTTTCCCTGAAAGCTCGCTCTATTTTACAGTCTGCTTCTCCCAGCTCTCCTATGCGGTGGGAGAAAGGCTGGGAAGAGAGTCTGATCCCTCCCTTGGGATGCCAGCGTGCCGGGGGTGAGCCATCAGCAACAGATAATCCTCTCTCTCTCTCTCTCTCTCCTCTGAGCAGAGCAAATGCTCTCGAGGAACAGCTGAAGGAGCAGGAGCTGAGAGCTGACCAAACACTCCTGGAGGAGATCAAGAAGCAGAGGGAGCTGCTGAGCAAAATGGAGAGGGAGAAGAGCATTGAGATTGAGAACCTGCAGGCCAGGTGGGGCTGGGGCAGGGCTGGGTGGTGGCAGGTCTCCTGGACCCGCGTGTACACACTGGAATAGGTGTACAGGCTGCCCCTTTGCAACTGCAAAAGTTGGGGAGACAAAGTGCAGTAGACAGTGAGTTTAACTTGGTTAAAGGTGTAACTAAAGTCATTATGAACCCTGAGTTTTGGCTGCTTCTCCTACCTTCGCTCCAAAATCAAGCCTCTCCGTGAATGTGGTCTCAGACTCTTTATTTGAATTTCCCTGATGCAGTTTAAATTTAGCTCACATTCTCTATCCGTGCGCCTGCCCCGCAGTGTGAATGAAGAGGTGATTTGTTAGTGCTTGTTCCCATGAATGACCTGTGGAAGTACGTTTGATGCACAGAAGTTTTCCACCTTCATGGAAACATGCAAATATCTGGGAAAGAAGAGTTGTCCAACAAGCCCTGTCCCGGACAGGGTGCTTCATGCTGCCTGTTGGCTTCCAAAGGAAAAAGTAGTGTGGGAGAGGTTTCATTTATTTGATGGGTTTTTTGCTGCTTTTCCAGAATGTGTTTTGCTATTGTTCAACCCTTGCAGTAAGTGAAAGACAAAGGCAGTGGGGTTTTTTACCAGGCTTGTAGCAGGACAGTTACAATGACAAATGGATGTTACTTTACCTGGAGAATGCAAAGCTGAAGCTCTCTCTGAACCCCTGCTCTGACTCTGCCCGGGCGATGTGTCTGCTTTTTGGTGCCTAGTGCTGAGGCTTGCCCATGGACTGATGAAGCCCTTGGCCTAAAGAATAGAGTTGGACCTGATTGAGAAGGGCATGGCGCTGGGCAGCGGACTTGCCAGAAGTCGTGTCGATGCCCTGCTTTTTCCCCTGGGAGCAGAAATAGTGGAAGTCTCAGGGTTTGCTTTGAAAAGATAAATACCTGCTGGCTTGCCTTCGGCAGGTCCTGGTTTAATATTCCTAGCGATGTTTCAATCAAGTCTCCTGCACTTGGGATGCTTGGGTGAGTTTCTTACACGTCTCTCTTACTGTTGCAGGCTGCAGCAACTGGACGATGAGAACAGCGAGCTGAGATCCTGTGTCCCTTGTTTAAAAGCTAACATTGAAAGACTTGAGGAGGTGAGGACCGTGTGTGCTTGGGGTGCCCAACCGGAGCTGTGTTTCTGGGTTCCAACCTGCTGCCTCACATGGCTGGAGCTGAAATTCTCCTTTACACAAAGGGCCTACGTGAGATCCGTTTAACGTAACGAGGAAATCAGCTGCTCCTGCTTTCCAGTCCCTGCACACCTCGCCTCGGAGCAGAGCTATCCCACACAGCTATCTGTGCAGGTTCCCAGTCGTTTGGCTTGCAAGCTGGGATTAACAAAGCCCTAATAAATCTCTCTGTGACAGTGCAGCCTGCGTGAAGCCGCAGCGTGCAGCGGTGGCAGCCCTGTCCTGGCTGGTTAGGAGGGGACTCGTGCCCTCTTGTGGAAGCTTGTCCCCGTCCCTGCGGCTGCAGCCCGCAGCAGGACAGTCCGCTGCAAGGGAGGAAGAGGAGTGGGCATGCTTCATCTCCGTGTACTGCCCGAACAGATATGCCCTCGCTGGGATTTGCAAGTTGAGTCTTCAAGTCTCCGTGTTATCTCCCAGATCCTCTCCCCTCTCGCCCTGCTCAGGGTTCAAGGCCGTGCAGCTGCTGACGGGGCCAGGGTGGGAGGCTTGCCGAGGCGCCGCAGTCTCCGTGGGATGGACAAGATCCTCATTTTTGGAGAGAATGTGGGTTGCAGATGTAACATCTGGTACAAAGGCTGCGTTTTGTTTCTGTTCAAGCTTGTGGCAGATGTAAGATTAAAATTTAAAGTGAAATCAAACCTCTCGGCCCAGCTGAAGGCCCTCAAGCATTTCATCCCCTCGCAGTCTTTGAGCCTGTGGGAGAGCACTGCAGCTCTATCTCTGCCTGACGTGGCCACGATGAAGTGGTCTTCATCTGCCAAGACCTTGTAAGCACAGTGCATTGAGGCTGGGGGTAGGAAAACCACTGTGGGTCTGAGGATAAATTTCCTGCCTAGGTGTGTTTCAGCCCCGCAAAGCTGATTTTGATCCTTAATCTCTCTGCAGAGCAGTGCTGCTTTTTCTCCACAGTTAATGGGATTAACAAGGAGCAAGAGGTGCAGTTGCTGCCCCTCCCTGTCGAGGAGAGAAGCCCTGCTGATGAACTGCTATCTTGTCCGGTGTCTGAAATCAGCATTTCGTTGTCAGCGTTGCGTTTCCTGCTGGTGCGGTGCTTTTGATGCTCTGCTCCATGGACCGGGACACCCCAGACCCAGCAGCTGGAGCTCCCCCTTGGAGCTGCTCCTCACCTCTTCGTGGCACGGGCCATCCAGCCACCAGTGTTTGGCTGGGGTCTTGTGGCGTTTTTGGCTTTCTGAAAGGCAAAACCTTCCTCACGGGGAGAGCCAGGCTGGAAGCTGTGAGCCTGGGGAGGGGATGGATTGGTCATAGGCAGAAGGGTGCTGTTGTCATCACCAAGTGACAAGCTTTACCTGCCATCTGAAACGTTCAGCCAAGGCTTTGAGTATAAGAAGGGGACAGAGCGGGAGAGCTGGGCTGTATGTTTTACATCCTGGCTTGAACTGGTCATGTTCCTTCTTCGGTCAGTCCTCAATTAAATTCTTTCATATCTGAAACCAAGAGTGAGCATCCCTAGAGTGACTTAAGATCTTGGATTCGTGGCTTTTCTGAAATTCAGACCTAAGGAGCCTTATGATTTAATGTCTCTTCTTGGCCTGTAGCCCCTGTGCTGGCCCCAGTCCCGCCCAAGCCGTGTCCCATGCCAGCACCACGCTGCCCAGAAAGCCGCACAAGTGCGGATATTTGCCTGTGTGCATTTATTCTTGAGTCATCTCTTATTACCTCTCTCTTAGCAGTGCTATTTTGGTGTGTGGCTCTTCTTGCTGCTGCCAAAGCACTCGGGCTCTGAAGCCCTCAGACAGCAAATGAAATCCCAGCAGGCAGAGCATCCGAATGCGTCAGCGAGAAGAGCCTTCCCCGCGGTGCTCAGCGTGCGCCGTGTCCTTGAGCGAGTGGGAAGAGCCCTGGCAGCGCCGAATGAAGACAGGCCCTGTGACTATTGCCTTTCGTGTCATTACAGGAGAAGCAGAAGCTGCTGGATGAGATCGAAGACCTCACTGTGCAGCTCACAGAGGAGCAGGAGAAAAAGAGGAAGATGGGGGACAAGCTGAGTCAGGAGAGGCACCAGTTTCAGAAGGAGAAGGAGTCGACGCAGGAGGTAAGTAGAGTCGGGGCTGCCTGCCACAGCCCTGTCCTGCTAGTTCCCCAAATTAGGGCTATGTGGGGAAGCTGGCCTTGGCAGCCTCTCCAAAAATAGGTATAACTGGAGCATTTGGTCCTGCCTGGGCAGAGAAAGGTCGCACAGCAGCTTAACTATGGAACATCTATCGCTTTTGCCTGTGTTAAAATTCAGCCGAGCGTGTCTGCATCTGCACACCCAGCGGGGCTGTGCCACCCTGGCCCGTTCCCGCGGGGCCCGTTTCTCTTCTGCATCGAAGGAGCGGTGGCAGAAGCACGGTGACGATGGCATGTGGAGCCAGCAGGCGTTAGCAGGCGGGAGGAGAGGGGTGCGAGGCTGCTTGGGTGAGAACTGCCAGCTCCTGTGTGCTGGGGGGCAGAAACACAGCCCCCCTCCCTGGCCCCTTCCAGGCATCTGTGGTTGATAATTCCAGCTGGAGGCTCAAGCAGGGCTTGCTGTCGTGGTAGGACAGGAGCTTTGGGCCTCAAAGTGGAAATTATTGTCGTTGTGATGCTGAGAGTACTCGGGTGAGACGGGCGTTCACAGTGTCCTGCTGCCTAAGCAAGCCCCCGCGTTGCTGGGCAGGGTCTGCTGCTGCAGACCCAGAGCCAGCACCTTTGGTGTTCCAACAAAGAAAGTCATTCCAGGGCTGCTCTCACGTATTTAAGTAGCTCCCCCTCTCCTGTTTGCTAGAGGTGTTGGAGAGGAAGGGGAAGCCATGTGCCCCCCCAGAAAGAGTCTGTTAATCCTGCTGCAGCAATCGATGGGGTTGCTCCCAGCTGGGGGACAGCCCGTCTGTCACACCAGCCATGACCAGTGCGAGCTGCCGGACTTGCAGGGGCTGCGGCACTCAGTTGTCCTCTTCCCTTGTGCTGCAGCTCATCGAGGACCTCAGGAAGCAGCTCGAGCACTTGCAACTCTTCAAACTGGAAGCTGAGCAGCGAAGAGGCAGGAGCAGCAGCATGGGGCTCCAGGAGTACAACAGCAGGACGCGGGAGACGGAGCTGGAGCAAGAGATCAAGCAGCTCAAGCAGGTATGCAGGGCTGGGCAGGGAGGGAAGCATTCTTGGCTTGCTCGGTCTGCAAAAGGGGATGCTGATTCCCTGACACTAAGGAGCGGTCAGCGGGGGCCTGGGGGCTCCTTCCCGAGGAGCTGACCGTGGATCCAGCAGCCCACTGCTTTCTTGCTCTCCTGTCCTGGGACAGGAGAGGTTGGCTCCTTCTGCTGAAGGACAGCATGTACACTCAAGAGCCCCTCTCTCTGCTGCGTCCCCCGGATCTCCCCAGCATACCCCATGTTTCCAGAGGTTCTCCAGGCTCTGCCGAGACTGAGTCGGGAGACCGTGCGCTGTTCCCGGCGCTGTGTGAGCTGCTGGTTAGGATGAAAGCCCCTGCCTTCCCTGGCCGGACCTGTTCTGAGAGCACCACATGCTTCAGCAGCATCTGGTTTGTCTGTTGTGAACAGGATAACAGGAACCTGAAGGAGCAGAACGATGAACTGAACGGACAGATCATTAACTTGAGCATCCAGGGAGCCAAGAACCTCTTCTCGGCGTCCTTCTCTGAATCCCTGGCAGCGGAGATCAGCTTGGTCTCCAGAGACGAGGTACGTGCCATGGGGTACTGCTTACCTCAGACCACATCTTCCCGGGGTGGCTAGTGCATCTCCTCTCCTCTCAGCCAACCGAGGGCCTGGGAGGAGCTGATGTGGCCCTGTCTGTGGTACAGCTCGCTCCCAAAATTCACTTGAAAGCTGTCGTGAGCAAAGAAATACCCACGCAACTATTTGAAAAGCTTGCAGGACTTACCCTGCCTGCCAGCCCTCCTTCCTGGGAATAGGGGAAGCTGCTCCCTTCCAATTTGCTGATACTGGCAGCTCGGCTTCGCCTGCCCTGTGACAGCCTTCCTCTTCTGGGACAGACCAGCCAGCACGGAGTGTGTCTGTCTGTAGCTGTCTTAAAACCCCAGGGAGCTGGGACATTTACCCTGGAGATCTTGGCTTCTCTGGCACGTGTTCTCCCTGCTCCGTGGCCGTACCCCAGATACTGGTGTGTGAGCCCACGTCAGCATCAGAATTAAATCTTTCAGACCCCAAGAAGTGGGGAAACACACCTGGATGTTTTGGGGTCCAAAGGGAGATGCGATGCTCCCTGCTTTCTCCAGGGTCCCACCTGGCTGAGAACTTGAGGAAGGACAGGAGTGAGCAGAACCAGCAGCTGAAGGCGTTTTCCCTGGCCGCTTATAAGTGGCCGGGAACATCCCAGGCCGGAGTGAAGAAGGAGGGAAACCTCCGTGGGTGCACAGAGCCACGAGAAGCCCCGCTTCTGTCCCTGGGCAGCGGCAGGCAGTGACCGCTCACTCTTTCTCCCTCCCTTTCAGCTCATGGAAGCAATTCAAAAGCAAGAGGAGATCAACTTCCGCCTGCAGGATTACATCGACAGGATCATCGTGGCCATCATGGAGACGAACCCCTCCATCCTGGAAGTTAAGTAAGGGCGGCCGAGAGCCGCCGGCTGTGCGCTCGTCGATGGGTGTGGATTTGGTGCTCTGAGAGGATAAAGAGGGACTCGAAACGTCTTTGCTCTTGATGAAGGCACAAGGAAGCATCGCGTCAGGTCGGTGGGTGAATTAACCAGCGGACTGGGGAAAAGAAAACCAGCAGCAAGGTTTTGTTGTCTGACTCCGTTATTTTGAAACCCTTCTGGTTTGGAGGGGTGAAAGGGAACCTGGAGAAGAAACACAGGCAACGGACAGCTGGAGGAAGCTACCCCTGAAGCTGGGAACTGTCCCGACAGCGGCGTCAGACCCTCTGGCGTGCGGGGTGCCAACAGGAGCTTGCCACCACGAGGGCTGTAAGGAGAGGGTTTCTCTGAACTGCGGGATAACGGGATGGAGAAGGAAGCAGCAGCGCTGACGTTTTCCCTTGCTGCCCTGTCCAGCCCAAGTATCTGCTTTGCCAAAGTGTCCCTGACACACTCACTCACTGGGGCAGATCTGGGAAAGAGGGAAACGTGTCCTGGACTTGTAGAGGGGGTTTTTTCTTGGGTTTGGGTTTTGTTTTTTTTTTTTTTAATTAACTTAATGCAAATGTCCTCATTCAGCTGACGCAGTTAATCCTTGCCCTGCCGCTTCTGCTCGGGAAGGGGTTGCGTGCAGAGAGCTAGCTGGCTCCTCTCTCGCTCGCCGGTGGCAGAAAGAGGCAGGGGAGCGGCTGTTTTTGGGACAGGGCGTAAGCGCACTTTGTCACCTGCCTCCTTATTTATTTTTGCTGTCCGTGGCTCACTACCGTCGGCACGCCTTGGCGTTCACGGCTCCGCTGCCCTCCTCCCCGCTCCCGGCTCTTCTGCCGGCTGCCACGGCGTCTGCGGGTGTCTGTTGAGCCGGGCTGGCTCTGGGAGGAGAGGTCCCCTCGGCCCCAGCTGCAGACACACGGGTGCTGTCTGTCCAGCCTGCAGGGACTGGGGGAAAGGCTGTGACTCTTCAACTTGCACTGGAGGCTGGTCCTGGCCGCCTCTCCCCATCCCAGCTCGGCTCGTCTGGCCCGGCGCGGGGATACGCAGCGGCCGAGGGAGGTCGGGGAGCTGCAGCGGAGAGGGCTGAGCTCTCAGTCTTGCCTCCCAAGGTCCCTGGCCTGTGCCATTCCCAGCCGGAGCAGGGCTCTGCTGGTGATAGCTTCAGTCCTGGAGGGAGAGCCTGCTCCGGCCGCCTTTCCCTGCTGTTTCCCTGTGCTGCGGCAGGGGATGGAGCAGCCGCTCTCATTTCTCAGCCGCTGGCATCAGCCTGGGCTTTCTCCATGCCGTTGCGGAGAGGAGACCCGAGAATACAACAGCAGCAGCTCCCTGGGAAACAAAAGCCATGTTTACATCAGACAGCTTTTGGCTTGCTGGTACAAGCGGCCGTGGCGTAGCGTGACCCTGGGGAGCAGCGGCTTGAACCCACCGCTCCTCTCCGGCTCCCGGGAGGAGACAGCCAGCAGACTCCCAAGGATCCGGCTTCGTTTAGTACATCAGGGCCCCAAAAAGCGGTTCTTTTTTCCTGCTTGTCAGGTTTTAGAAATGCCAGAGTGGCCTGAAAACAGAAGCCCCGGCGATCCCTTGGCTGCCGGCGGGGGGATGCCTGCTCCTCCCCAAAACGCTTCCACGCACGCGGCACATCTCTCTTCCCGCGGTGGCAGAGCAGCCAGCTCGCCGTTTGTCCCGGGAGGGTGCCGCTGGCCGGGAGAGGTGGCAGTTGCCGCAGCCTTAGTCCCTGCCGGGGGGGTCCCCGGTGGCTCACGGGTCCCCTGCGCTGCCGGCCCCGGGGCCGAGACCCGGAGCTGGCCGAGCCACCGCCGCCGCCGCCACCATGACCCTCCCTCTTCCACCCTCTCTTTAAACACATCGCCTCTGGGTGCTCAACCTCCCGCGGCCTTGTGCGAGGTGCAGCGGGGTTGGGGGCGAGCCCCAAAAACCTTGGGCGAGGGGGGGCACCCAGCGCTCCCGCACCCAGCTCCCGTACACCCAGCCCTCCCCGGCATCCACTCCCCTCCCTGCCCCGAGTCCGCGGGAAGAAGCCACGTAATGTACATTTCCAGAGAAGCTTTGGGTGTAAATCAGTGTATACTTGGAGAGGGAAAATTTTTCTATCTTGTAGAGTAGGTATTTTTATAGAATGAAGGTTGATCATTTTTTTAATACTTTAAAGAAGAGAGAAATGTATCTGTGTATACACAAAAGCATATATATATATATGTATAAATATATAAATATCGGAGATCTGCCTTTCTTGACTCGGGATCACGGATCCCCAGTTCTCAAACAATCGTCTTTTTTTTTTTTTTCCTGTCGCTCACAAAGAGGTACTGTAACTGTAAATAAGCACCGGGAAAAAGTTTTAAGCAAACAAAGCACTGACTTGCACATTCACCATGCTTTAAAGTCCCTATGGAAAAAAAACAAAACAAAAACTGTACTTCCCGAAAATGTTCCTCTTTCCCCACCGGTATGTGAAGGAAGTCCCAAAAAAAGAGGCAAAAACAGTATTGTCTTAAATGATGTATCAATTCTTGTCAGATTAAAAGCTGTTACTATTCCTGCCTGGAGCTCTTCTTTCCGCAAGGGCGGCTCCGAGCATCGGAGCATCCCGAGCATCCCAGCGCTGGCTCGCCAGCGGGGCTGGATGGGAGTGGAAATGCCTCTGCCCCGAAGAGTGCCCTGATCTTGGGGGGGGGATGAGGATGGGGGAGGCTGGACCTGGCTGGCTTCGGAGGGGCCGAGGTCAAAGGGAGCCAAAACCTCCCTGCTGGCCAAGCCGTGCCGGTGGGAGCTGGGGGGGATTCACCCTTTGCTTTCCTGGTGGGGTGAGGGACCTTCGGAGCTGGCCCTGTCATCCCGTTTTCCCCCCCCCCCAGGGCATCCTGCTGCTCTGGAGGGTTTGGGGAGGCTGAGACGGGGCCAGGCTGTGGCTTGGCACCGGCAGGGACTCGCTTGGGTCTGCTCTGGGTGAGGACGCAGAGGCTTTCCCTCGCCCTTTTTTACACTGTGCTAAACCCCTCCGAGCACTCAGCTGCTCTGAACCACTCTAAAAATCCCTTAAATGCTCTAAACCACCCTGCTAAGCTGCTCTGCACCCCTCTAAGCTTCCCTCCGCCTCCTCCCAGCCCCTGTAAGCCGCCCCAAAGAGCTCTAATGTGCAAAATAGCCTCTCGGCTCCTTGGAGTGCCTCCGGATGACTCCAGACTGTTGCTCTGAACAACTCCGAGCAGCCCTGGAGCGCCCGGAGCTGCTGCAAAGAGCTCCGAGTGCTGCTGCGTGCTGGGAAGTGCCTCTAACACGCTCTGAGCTCTCTAAAACACCCCAAATTATTTCAAATTGCTCCGTGCTCCTCTGAACTGCTCTGAGGAGCACCGAGCTGCTCTAAAACATCTCTGAGCTGCTCTAGAACACCTCTGAGCTGCTCTAAACTGCTCTACACCCCTCTAAGCAGCTCTAGTGTGCAGCAAGATTTCTCTAAACACCTTTAAAAAATCCTTTAAAAATTCTTCTGAAAAGCTTAACCTCCAACAGCTTGAAGCTGCTCTAGAAATCGGGTAAGTCAGTGGCTCCGGGGGCATCGGTGCGGTGCTGGGTCGCCTCAAGGAGCTGTAAACTGCCTCTGAACAGCTCGGAGCTCTGGACGGACGGAGCTCTGGGCAGCGCTGAAGCACTTGAATTGCTCAAATAGCTCTCGGGCTCCTCAAACCAGCCCTAAAAGGCACCAAGATGCTAAAACTGCGTGGAGCGGTTCGAAGTAGCTCTTAAAAGTCCTCTCAGCTCTTCTAAAACTCCTTGAAATAGCTCAAAATGGATCATAAAAAAGATCGCGTAGCAGCTCTGAAGCACTCTGAGCCTCCTGTGTGTGGCTGTGAAATGCCTCAAGTGCTCTAACGCTCTCTGAAAGGCCCCCGAAACTCCTCTGGACCTTTCTAATGTACCTCTCCACAGCGTTAAACCTTTTCAGTAATGTCTCTAAACTTCTCCAAACGGTTTGAAACCACCCTAAACCCCCTCTGAATGACACCGAAGAGGCATAAGCAACCCTGAAACGGCTCCATGCTGCTCTAAAACTCATCAAAAAATATTTGTAGCTGCTCGGAAGCACTCAAGTTCTTCCGCACATCCTTTGAAAAGGTCTCTAAACGTCTCAGAACCTCTCCAGCCTCTTCAAAGCTGCTCCAGAAAAGCCCTAAAGCTCTAAAGATCTCTGTGTCCTTCAGAACGGCTCCAGAACCACCCAAGCACCTCCGGAGCTGCTCCGAATCACTCTTCCACAGCGCTGTGGTGTCTTGGCACCGTGCTAGCGAGCCTCTGGGCAGCTGCAGGCAGCTCTGAGTTATTATTTATTATAAAAAATTAAATGCATTTAAATAAATATATTTGCAATAGGGTTAGAGATTTGTGGAGCTTTCGTAGCTCCAAAACTCCTCGGGGAAGCTGAGCTGCTTCTGAAACGCTGCTCTAAACACCGCTGAAGAGCTCCAGCTTCTCCCTTCGTTACGGTGGGATGCTCTGGCTGTGGACGGGTGAAACCGGCAGGCACCCAGTAAGGGTTGGAGCCTGGTTGTGGTGCCAGGGGTTCTGGCCCCGCCATGTGGGGTTCCGGTACCTCCCCGCCGCTCTCGGCCTTGGCAGCAGGAACGCGATGCTCGGTGCTTGCAGCCCCAGGGTGGGCATGGGGTGCTCTGCCGGTACAGGCAGGGTGTTGGGGGCAGGCAGGGCTGCCACGAGCACCCAGCCTGGCTCCCTGTCACCCTCCGGCCCCTGCCACCCAGCTCGGTGGGCTTGTCACTGCGCCGGCACGAGCCATGAAAGGACAAAGCCACCAGGAAAGCAGAGCCGCTCTTTCCCAGCTCGCCCAGGACCCGGCCCTCGCCCGGCGTGACCCCGAGGGCAGCAGCGCTCTCCCATCCCAGCCCCCTGTCCCTGCACCCAAAAAGCCGCAGGGCGGCTGGTGAGAGCCCATCCAGCCCCTTCCCCAGGGAGCCAGCGGGCACCTCCAAATGCCCCCAAAACCTGGCCACGACCAGGGCCACCGCAGCCATGTCCCGCATCCCCCGGCAAGGACGCCGCAGCGGGGCCGCATCCGGCAGGACCCCGCGGGGCTGGGGCCCGGCTGAGCCCCCCGCCCGGGCCCAGTGCAGGAATGTGCTCCAGCCGCCGGGTGTTTACTCGCGGCCGGGCGGCTGGAGGGTGGTGAAGAGCAGAGCTTGCGCTGCGGGACCCCTGTTTGGAGAAGGGATTTCCAGCTCCTTCCCCTTCCACATCTGCTGCCGATCCCGGGATGGGGCTGGGATGGGGGGGTTAACCCTTGGCAGCCGGGGTGGGAGGGGGAGAGATGATGCCCCCCACCCTGAGCATCCCACAGGGCTAAGGGGGGCAGCCCCGGTGCAGACCCTCACCCTGGGGTGCTGCCTGCATCACCCCGTGGGACTTGCTGTGGGCAGGACAACTCGGGATGCTCACGGGGAGCGCGGTTCCCTGCAGGTGGTCCCCAGGGATGCTCCAGGAGCTCAGGCATGGGACAGGAGCCCAGGCAGGGACAGCCACGCCAGAGGACCCTAACACGCCAGCAAACGCCCCACACACCCAGCCAGGAGGCAACGACAGGCAGCCCTGCCTGCACCAGTGCATTTTTCTCCTCTGGCTGCAAGCTGGAAATCCCTAGGGGAGCAAGGCCTGTGGTGTACAGCCTGCCTGGGACCCTGCAGCCTGGCCACGGCCCCCCAGCCTGCCAGGGACCCCCAAGCGATGGTGGGGGCACAGGCAGCACCCACAGTGACTAAGGACCAAGGCAGCTGCTGGGTGCAGCCCTGGAAGGGGGAGCACCGGGGGGGGCAGGCAGGTGAACCCCCCTCGCTTGCCCTGCGCAGGGGCCGTGGAGCCGGGCGTGGGGTCCCCAGCTCCGGCCATCGCTGCCAGCCTGTGCAGGGCTGAGCGGGCAGGGGCGGGGGGCATCGTGCCCCGGTGCCC
Organism: Gymnogyps californianus; assembly: GCF_018139145.2. NCBI lineage: Eukaryota > Metazoa > Chordata > Aves > Accipitriformes > Cathartidae > Gymnogyps > Gymnogyps californianus. The sequence goes on from NC_059485.1 coordinate 17,866,882, forward strand.
GGGGTGTCCCCGGCCTGGGGCTGCGGCATCCCAGGGCGCTGGGGCCGGTGGGGGACCCCGGCCTGGCGGGATGGGGACAGGGGCAGCGGGGGCCCGTGGGATGGGGCCGGTGCCGATGGGGCCAGCGGAGCCCGTGGGAGGCGGGGGGGGGGGGGGGGACTGGCGGCGGGGCCGGCGGAGCTCCGGGGCCGGGCCCGGGGAGCCGGGGTGGGGTGGGGTGGGGGTCCGGCCGGGGCGGGGGCGCGGGCAGCACCTCCCCCCTCCCTCCCCTCCCTCCTTCCCCTCCCCCGCGCCGGTCCCCTCCTCCTTCCCCTCCCCGCCGAGGGCAGCCGGCGCCGTCCCGTCCCGTCCCTTCCCGGGGCTCGGCGGGCTGAGCCGCGGCTCCGCTCCGCTCCGCTCCCCCCCGGCGCTGCCGCCGCTTCCCCATGCGGGTGTCTCGGGTGGGCGGCAGCCGCCGGCCCCCCCGCCCCGGCATGGCCCGGCTTTCCGTCAAGGAGCACCTGGACGGGATCCTCTCCGACTTCGAAGGTGCGGCCGGGGCTGCGAGACCCCCCCCCCCCCGCGGGTGACCCCGGGGGCTGCGAGACCCCCACTCGGGGCTGGGTATCGGGGGGGGGGGGGGATGCCCCCCGGGGACTGGGTATCGGAGGGGGGGGATGCTGCTGGGGCTGGGCGTCTGGGGGGGATGGGATGCCCCCCAGGGGCTGAGCATCGTGGGAGGCTGCGAGACCCCCCCCCCCGGGGGGCTGGGTAGCGTGGATGGGGAGATGCCCCCCGGGGGCTGCGTGTCGTGGGGGGCTGCGCATCGGAGGGAGACGGGATGCCCCCCCCACCCCGGACTGGGCATCGTGGGGGGCTGCGTTCTCCCCCCCCCCCGCCCGAGGCTGGGTATCGTGGGGGAGGGGGGGGTGTGTGCCCCCCGGGGGGCTGTGCATCGTGGGGGGCTGCGCTTCGTGGGGTGCGCCCCGCGTGGCGCTCTCGGTGGGTTGTGCCCGACGGGGCGCACCCTCAGGGGGAGCCTGGTGGGGTGCGCCCGTGGGGGGGGGGGGTGCGTGGGTGCTCTCGGGGGGTGCGCCCGTGGGGTGGGCAGGGGAGTGGGCAGGGGAGGGCTGCAAAGCGCTCCAGGGAGGGTGTGTGGGGGGGTGCTTGTGCGTACTCCCCCCTCCGTGTTCGCGTGTGTTGCGTGTGCGCGCTCCCCGCGTGTGCCTGCTCCGACCCGCGGCTGCGCTCCCCCCCCCCCCGCTTCCCGGGCGGGCCGGGGGCTGCGGGGGGGGGCCGGGAGCCGCGTCCCGCCGCGCTCCCCCCCCCCCGGGGCGGCCCGGCCGCAGGGACGGCGGGACGGGTTTGTCTTTCTCCCGCCCGCGATTATCCCGGGCCGCTTCCCGGAGGCCGCGGCGGGAGGGCCGGGGCCGGGGCCGGGGCCGGGGCCGGGGCCAGGGCCGGGCGGGAGGGGCGGGCGGCGAAACCCGACCCCGGGGCTGCTGCTGCCCTCGCCGGGGAGGAATGTGTGCACCTACCCCGGGCACCTTAACCCCGCCGCTGCCGGGCCGCCCCCACCCCCTGCAACCCCCCCCGCCCCGATCCCTGTCATCCATCCCCCCCCCCGCCACCCCCCACCTTGCCCTGCATCCCCCCCCTTTTTGCTGCCACCCCCCCCCACCCATCACTCCGGGCACGGTCAGGTTTGGGGTGAAAGGAGGCATTTTGGCGTGCCCCCGGCAGTGCCGAAGCAGCGAGCTGGATGCGGGGAGGGGGATGCCGACCCCATGGCCCCGTGGCCCCCGGCAGCCTGGCCGGTGGAGCAGGGCAGGACCGGCCGGAGAAATACCTGCCCGGGGGAGAGCTGTCATTAGCAGCGCCCGCGCCCTGGCCCCTGACCCCTGCCCAGCCCCGGGCACAGAGGTGAGCTGGGGAGGGGACAGGGACGAGACCCCCACCGCCCCGCTGCTCCCGGCGCTGCCGGCACCGTGGCCAAGCCGGGGCAGCAGCCGTGGGGCCGAGGAAGAGGAGGGCGAGGGTGGCCTCGTGCCAGCGGGTGCCATGCCGGGGCAGGCTGGTACACGTGCCGGTGCGGTGGGGATGAAGGGGTGCAGCGTGGGCCGCCCCCCCCCCCAGCCTCCCCGCCGGAGGCAGCCACCCGCCGCTTCGCAGCGGGGGCGAGGAAGGCTGCCTGGCAGGGGCCTGGGCCCCCCGCGCTCTCCCGGGGGCCGGGAAACCGGCTGGCAGCACCAAACGGTGCTGCTTTGGCAGAGCTGGCAGGAGCATGGCTCCTGGGGGGGCCTCACGCCGCGGCGGGAGGGAGGGAGGGGGCGGCTGCATGGCAAAGGCGCTTCCTTCCCGCGGGGGCTTCGCGGGGGTCCCGGCTGCTCAAGACCTGCCACGGCGGTGCCCGGCTGGGCTGTGGTGCCCAGGGGGAGAGAGCCCCCCACCGCTGCCAAGCACCCGGCGGCTGCTCCGACAGGAGGCTTTGTACCGGAGCCAGGCGCTGTGAAGCCCACAGGGTGGCAGGGGGGATGTCTGCGGGGGGGCCCACGTTTGCACCACCAGCAGTCCCGGGGCTGCCGCGTGGGCTCGTGGTTGCCGTCACTGCTGCGAAGCCACGTGGGAGGCATGGCTGCAGCCTCCCGCATGGACTGTAACGTTACTGCTGCGTGGAGTGATAGCTCTGGCCTGCCTTGCCATCAGTAGGCTTCAGGGTTAATGCCCTGTAAGGGGGCAGGAATCCTTCCCAGCATGGCTGTTTGAATGGATGCAGGGGGAGAAGAGGGTCAGGCGGGGATCTGGTTACTGGAGGCCAGATCCCTTACAGGGGGAATAAAGCAGGCAGTGTGCTGCGCGGGGAGCCGGCGGCACCGGCTGGCCGGGCGCAGATAAACCGCGGGGAACAATGATAAAAACCGCGGGGAACAATGTGGCAGGGCCAGCAGGCTGCCGGCGCCGAGCTGGTTTCCCATGCGGGACGGGCTCACAAACGGCCCTTTGGCACCCGGCTCCGCGGGGGGCACCTCCGGGTGCTGGCACGGCACGGCTGGGGGTCCACGCACGGGGCTGGCCATGGGGTCGGCTGGGGAGGGGGCAGAGCCCGGTGGGTGCCTGGCCATGGGTGCCATAGGGTGCCACTCTCATGGCACCATCTCTCTCTCTCTCTGTCCCCAGCGCTCAAGAAGTCGTTTGAGGCGGAGGATGGGGACGAGGTGCCCGGCTCCCCACCGGTGTCCCCACTGCCCGCAGGCACCGGCGAGAGCCGCCGGCCGCTGCAGCCCGGCCACCCGCCCCGCTCGGGCACTGCCGCTGGCCCCAGCCCAGCTCCCAGCCCCGTGCTGCGCAGCCGGCTCAGCACCAGCCTCTCCGCCAGCCGAACCAACAGCAGCGCCAGCACCGGCATCGCCCACGTCACCTCCTTCCAGACCCGCCAGGGCTTCGCTGCGGGGCCGGGCAGTGATGGCGAGAGCCTCCGCAGCTCGTCCTCCAGCCTGGAAAGCCCCGCGCCCACCGGGCCCCCTCAGCCACCGGGCACCCCCCCGGCCACCGGCCCCAGCCTGAAGAAGGTCCCGTCCCACGGCAGCGTCTTCCCAGTGGAGCTGGAGCATCCCCTCCGCGGGGCCACTGCCAGCCACGGCTCGCTGCCGGCGCTGGACCTGCACATCGCTGAGGAGCCAGGGATGGGGGCCCCCCCACCAGAACCCCCGCCGTGGGGCACCCAGAGCCCTGCGACCCAGCCTCGTGCCCGCCAGCCTTCCTCCTCCTCCTCCTCCTCCTCCTCCTCCTCCTCCTCCCCGGCCCCATACGATGGCACCGAGGCAGCCTCGGGGCTGCCCACGCTTCCCGAGGGGCCGGGGGGGCGGCTGCCAGGGGGCTGGAATGCGGCCCCCCGCACGCTGCCCCAGCCACAGCTGAGGGTCAGCCTCGACGCCAGCCCCGGCCTGGCCCGCCGGCCCCCGCCGCTCCCCGGGGCCAGGGGGAGGCAGCCCCGGCCCCCACCGCCCCTTCCCCGGGGAGGGCTGAGGGGCTGCTGCCGCCGGCAGCCCCCCAAGCCGCCCCCTTCAAGCTGGTGTCCCAGCCGCAGACGGTGCAAGTGAGCTCCCAGCCCGCCTTCCTCGGGGGGCTGGTGCTGGTGCCGGCCTTGGGGACCCCGGCAGCGCCTGGTGGAGCCGGGGCGAACCCCCCCAGCGCCGGGCTGGCGGGGCTGCGGGGACCCTGCGCAGTGGCAGCGGCTCCTGGCGAGGCTGCAGACAGCGGCTGGGCTGCGGTGACGCCGGAGTACGGTAGGACTCGCTCCTGTCCCCTCTCCCCACCGGGACCCCCTTGCTGGGCGCAGCATTGCCAAAACCCACCGGTGAGCCTCGCTGCCTCCACCCGCGGTGCCGGTGCCGGGGAGAGCATTGATGCAGGGTGATGGTGATGCTGGGAACAGAATGAGCCCCGCCGGCTCGCTACTCCCCACTGCTGGGGGGCCACGGGGCGCGTTGGATGCTCCCCGGCATGGCGCGGTGCATGGCGCATAGCAGGGGGGCTGTACCGCGTGGAGCCGAGCACGGTGCTGGCAGCACTCCCGGCCCGCCCGGCCCCGGGGTGCCTGGCAAGCTTCTCACGCCGCCCCGGTGCTAATTGTTTTTCCCGGCACGGGGAGACAGGTTGGGACACATGTGCCCCATCGGCGGCAGCGCCGAGTGCTGGGGCCCCGCGCGTGCCGGCTATCGCCGCGATCTTGTCCCGCGTCCAGTGCTTTCTTCCCTTCTCATCCCTCCTTGCCTTGGCACGGGGACGGATCCTGTTCCTCCCTTCCCGTGGGGGCGGAGGAGGTGGCGGGGGGCCAAGGTGCGCTCAGGCACGCTTGGCATGCGCCTCGTGCCGGGGGGAAGGACACGGGGCTCCCCGGCACAGCTGTGCCCCTGGCTCCCACCGTGCCGGCGTGGGCACCGCCGAGCCCGTGCCCGTCCCCAAGCACGGGGCGGGGGACCTCCAGCGTCCTCCTTCCCGGCGGCTGCTCTGGGGAAGGCTGGAGGGTGCTGGGGTGACCGGGAGATGGCCCGCCGCTGCCGGTGCTCCCTGTTTAGGTGCTTGAGGCTCATTGCCCGTCTCGCTGGGGTGTCATGAGAGCCGCCGTCGCCGGGCTCTAAGTACTGACGCCGGCAAAGGCATCCATACATCTGCTCCGGGCTGGGGTGAATCATCCCCCAGCAATGGCCGTGGCCGCCGCTGCCCAGCCAGCCCGGCTGCCCCGCTGACCCACCGCTGCCTGCGGCACCCGGCCGGGGCGGAGGGGACGGTGCTCGGGGCCGAGCTGGGGTGATGGGGTCACAGGGGGATGGTGCTTGGGGCTGAGCCAGGGTGATGGGGACATGGGGGGACAGCGCTTGGGGATGAACTAGGGTGATGGGGACACGGGGGGACGGTGCTCGGGGACGAGCCAGGGTGATGGGGACATGGGGGGACGGTGCTCAGGACCGAGCTGGGGTGATGGCGGGGCGGCTGAGTGTGGCATGCCCAGGCTGCAGAGCGGGGCGCGAGCCGGCGGGCAGCACATGGGCACCGGCTGCCCTGCAGATGGCACGGGACTGGCAGGCGCTGCTCGGGCACAGCGGTTTCTCTGCCAGGAAGAGGTGGGGACGTGCCGTTTCCTTTCCCGGGAGGCCACCATAGCCCCCAGCCGGTGGCACCCGTGGGTGGCCGTGGGGCAGCGTGGCACGCTCGGTCCCGCACCCCGTGGGAGGAAGCGCCAAGCGAGCCGGCAGCCGCCGCATTTCACTTCCACGCCGAGCGAGCGAGCGCCCGGGTCGCCCACGCAGGGCCCCGGGCGAGGAGGAGGAGGAGCGGAGGAGGAGCCGTGGGCTGCAGCCACCCTCCCCGCCTTGCACCCCAAGAGCCATTTGGCCCCGGTGACCAGCTCTCAGCAGCAGCAGCCCCGGCTCCGGCCAGCTCGCCCAGGTAGGGATGGCGGCGGTGGCAGTGGGCAGGGCAGCATGTGGGCAGGGGGGTGCTGCCGCCGGGGCAGGGTGAGCCCCTCGGTCCCCGATCCCCTGCGGGCAGGCACAGGGTTTCGGCTGCCGGCTCACTTCTGCTTCTGCTCACCGCCAGCAGCCGGCGGCCCCCAGCCCTGTGCCGTGGCTCCCGTCCGCTCCACAGCCAGCCGGGCAGGATGGCTCTGAGTCTGGGCACAGATGGGGATTGTCACCGCTGTCCCCTTGGGTCGCATTCGGCGCTGGGAGAGGTGCCGGCATTTCTGGGTCACGCTTGGCTGGGCGGGTAGAGCTGCGTTGAGCTCCTCACCGGCACGGTGGGCACCTCTCCCTCTGCATCCCCAAAATCCTCCATCCCTTCGCCAGACAGGTCAGCTCCCGTATACCCACCCGATCCAGAGCCACACTGTCCCCATCCAGTGCCTGGTTCGGTGCGGCGGCAAGCAGCCACGCCGGGAGCTCCTCTCCCGGCTCATCCTCTCCCAGTGCCCTCCACCCCCAGAGCCTTATTACAAGCGTCCCTGGGGAACTGGCCAATTAGCCCCGCATCAGTAATTAAATCTGAAGGAGACCACAGACCCGGGATTACTCGTCCCTGCCTGGAAAATAAGAGCATCTTTAATGAGTCCTCCAACAGGTCTGGCTGCAGGAGCCATTAGCCCGGGAGGTGCGTGGTGATGCCGAAGAGCTTCCATGTGGCCACCTGGCCACCGGCCATCGCCGATGGGTCTTTTTGGCAGTGAGAACAGGGATACGGGGGGCTCCGGCCCCGCGGGGGATGCGGTTGTGGGTGCAGCACCCAGCGCCGCCACACGCCCTGCGGCTCCGCCCGCCGCCCCCTCCAGCTGTTTGTGTCTGCTCGGCACTGCTGCCGGCACGGCCTGGCATGGCACGAGGCGGTGGGCGATGGCTGAGCCCCTACGTGGGTGCTGCACCCCGGGGAGCACACCGGGGAGCTGAGGGGGGTGCAAGCACCCCATCCTGCCTGCACCCTGCCTGAACCCTGCCTGCGGTGGCCAGCCACCCTGGGTGGCTCCAGGCAGCGGCTGTATCACTTGGTTCTGGATCTGTCCTGGCAACTGCCGGGGGCTGGCAGGGACCGGGGTGGGGGTGCAGGGGGGCCGGTGTCCACCGGGGAGCTGTGGCGTGCCCAGGTGAGCATTGGGGGGGTCCCACCTCCCTGCCTGCCTGTGGAGCACCCCGTTGGGGCAGGCAGTGCTGGGTGGGTGGGTCCCCGCAGGAGCAGGCACCCTGCCCGCCCTCAGCCCCTCCGGCCGGGTGTCACCCGCTGTCACCAGGAAGTCCCCGGCTGTTTCGCCACTTCCGAGGAACACCCCGACCCGCGGGGCACGGGGGGGGGGGGCTGGGACACGCGGCACTGCTGTCCCCAAACCCGCCACCCTGCCATCGCCCCGGCGAGGCGGTGGATTTGCACCCACCAGTGGGCACGGGGTGCTGGGTGCTCCCCACCCCCCCACCGGGATGCTGTTGCCATGGCAACAGACATCTTTGGCTCCATCATCTCCTGGTACCCCCAGGCTGGCTCGAGCTGGACCCTGCCCACATGTCCCTCATCCCCAGGCTGCGTGGCACACGGCCGCGGCCTCGGTAGGGCGGCTCGGCTCCCTCGGCAGCCTCGGCCGTCAGCAAGCTGCCGCTCACGCCTCGCCGACGCCAAGAACCGGCTGGCACATATGTGGCAGGTGGGGAGGCTGTGGCGCGGGGGGACGCAGGCGCCGTGGGGCACTGCGGCAGCGGGGTGGGCGGCAGGGCCACCACCCCTCGCCTCGCCTCGTCGTGCCCATGCCGCGCCTGGGGATGGGTGCTGCTCCGGAGGGGGGGGGGGGGGCACGGTGCAGGGTGGTCCCCTGTGCCAGGGAGCCGATGGGTGCCAACGGGGATGGTACTCACAGCCGAGCGCTCCTGCTCCCCTTCGGTGCCACCGCAGCCACCCATGGGGGTAATGGGTGCCATGGTGGGGGTGGGGGGTATCTCTGTGCTGGGGTGGGGGTATCTCTGTGCTGGGGTGGGGGTATCTCTGTGCTGGGGTCCCTGTCCACGCCGGCCTGGCTGGAGGCTGAGCGGTGCCGTGTGCCGGGTGGGCACAGCCGGGCGGGTGCTTTCCCCACTGTGCCGGGCAACCGGCAAACTCGGCGTGGGGGCTTGGCTGTGGCGGGGAGGGGGCTGCGGGGGGGGGAGGGAGGGAGGGATATTGCCATGCTGGTCATGTGTGGGAGCGGCAGCCTCGCCGGAGCCGGGTTTGGTGCCAGCCGGGGGCTGGCGGAGGAGAGGGGGCCGGGCTGCGGCGCTGATGGGGACAGGGATGCTGATGGCGTCCAGGGGATCCCCCCCAACCGTAACGGGGTGCTGAGCGAGGGCACCGCGGCGCCGAGGTAGGACCTGAACAATGGCCGTGCCGGGCAGCAGCAGGAGGAGGAGGAGGAGGAGGAAGAAAGGGGTCGGAGGCCCCCCAGGCTGCCGCACAAAGGGCTGGGGTGGGCGCGGGGCTCTGGTGGCCCCCAAGCTGGGGCACGCTGCGGGCACAGTCCCCCGGGCAAACCCCGTGCGTCCCCGGGGCTGGGGGTTGCACCGGTGCCTGCGCTGCCCCTGCCCAGCACCCCCCCGGCAGGGGCCGGTGCCCGGGTACGATGTGGGGTGGCATGTCCTGCCCTGGGCCCAGAGCCCCCCGGGTGCGCCAGGGCCGGAGCGGGTGCTGCAGGAGGTGGCCTCGGCGTGGGTGGCAGCATGGGCTGGGTGAAGGGTGCCGGCGGTGGCCGCGGTGCCCGATGTAGCCACCTCACAGAGCAACCGGTGGCATCGCGGGGGACGGGCAGGGGTGCCCAGTGGCACGGCCCCCCCGAGGATGCCACTACGGCACCTCCCCGTCCCCCTCTGCCTGCGGGGTGCCAGGAGGAGCGGCGTGCCCCGTTGCCATGCCGAGCCTTACCGGCTGCCAGGAATGTGCCGGGGCTGCGTGCCCGCCGGGGCGGCTGCTGCTGGGGCAACGGTGCTGGCGGAGGGGTGGGCACCGGGGGGGTCCGGGCTCACCCGCCTTTGCCCACCCGTGCAGGGAGCAGCCTGGAGCCCGAGGAGCGCAGCATGGAGCCGCCGGCCGTGCCGGAGGAGGAGATGCCCCTCACCGCGGCGTCAGGCCCGGCGGGTTGCCAGCTCTTCGGTTACGTGGGAATCGAAGCCGTGCTCGACCAGATGAAAATCAAAACCATGAAGACGGGCTTTGAGTTTAACATCATGGTTGTGGGTGAGTGCCGGGGTTTGCTCCTGGCTGGGGTGGGAATCCTGGCTCCGATGCTGCCATGCCAGGGGAAATCATGCTTTTAAGGGATTTTAAGGGATTTAAGCAGCAATAAATTGAAGAGGAGCAACATCCTGTAGCCCGTAACGTAGCGATGCAGATGGCTGAGCTCGTCTCAGCCTCCAGGGTGCCCCCAAATGGGTACCGAGGGGTTATCATCTTGGGGAATAAATTTATTGGGGGAGTAAACCGGAGCTATCCCAACCTCTGGGATGCTCCCAAATGGATACTGAGCTGTTATTACCTTGGGGGAGTAAGTTTATTGGGTGGACAAACCAGAGCTATCCCAGCCTCCGGGATGCTCCCAAATGGCTACCAAGGTGTTACCATCCTGGGGAATAAATTCATTGCGGGGGACAAACCAGAGCTATCCCAGCCTCCGGGATGCTCCCAAATGGATACCGAGGTGTTATTGCCCTGGGGGAATAAATTTATTGGGGGGGGACAAACCGGAGCTGCCGGCATCCCCGCAGGGCAGAGCGGGCTGGGGAAGTCGACGATGGTGAACACCCTCTTCAAGTCCAAGGTGAGCCGCAAAGCCTCGCAGCCCGGGCAGGAGGAATGCATCCCCAAGACGGTGCAGCTGCAGTCCATCACCCATGGTAAGGTCACCACCGTGGGGTCATGTCCCACCAACCCTGGGGAGAAGCAGGGGACCCGGGGGGGAGTCTGAGGCGACATCTGCGGCCTCAGACACCCCCCGCCCTGGTCCCCTGCTTTTCCCCAATGCTTCGTCCCCGCTGACCCAACTCTGCCCCATAGTCATCGAGGAGAAGGGTGTGAAGATGAAGCTGACGGTGACGGACACGCCGGGGTTCGGGGACCAGATCAACAATGAGAACTGGTAGGACACAACGGGGTGCAGCATCCCAGCTTGGTGGGTGGCAATTTGGGGTGGGGGTTGAGCTCAGATACCGTCCCCCAACTCCTCATCCTCAGCTGGGACCCCATCATCAAATACATCAACGAGCAGTACGAGAGGTACCTACGCGAGGAGATCCTCATCACCCGCAAGAAGAAGATCCCGGACACCCGGGTCCATGGATGCGTCTACTTCATCCCCCCTACGGGTCACTGGTGAGTCCCCACTCACAGCACCCGTGGGTGTTCTCTGCTTGGTGGTGCAGGTCACCCTGGGGTGATACTGGTGGGGTCACCCTGAAGTGATGGTGGTGGGCTCACCCCAGGGGGATGGTGGTGGGGGTCACCTTGGGGTGATGGTGGTCCTTGGCAGGCTGCGCCCACTGGACCTGGAGTTCATGCGGCGGCTCAGTAAGATCGTCAACGTGGTGCCGGTGATTGCCAAAGCCGACACGCTCACCCTGGAGGAACGGGCAGAGTTCAAGCAACGGGTGAGGGCAGGTCCCCGAGGGGCTCCTGGGGTGGTCCGTGTCCCCCCCAACCCCGGCTCAAGCCCCGTATCCTGCAGATCCAGGAGGACCTGAAGACCCACGCCATCAGCGTGTACCCGCAGGAGGACTTCGACCAGGACCCAGATGACAGGGTGCTGAACGACAGGATTCGGGTGAGTGCCGGGATGCTGGGATTGGGGATGCCGGCCCTTGGGGACTACGGTGGGGGAGAGACCCCCCCGGGGGAGCCCGGCAGCACCCTGGGGTGAGCGCGCTCCTCTGCGCCGGCAGGAGAAGATCCCCTTCGCCGTGGTGGGGGCGGACCAGGAGCACCAGGTGAACGGCAAGCGGGTGCTGGGCCGCAAGACCAAGTGGGGCATCATTGAAGGTGAGCGGAGCCCCTTGTACCCCCCAGCCCTGCCCAGGTATGGGGGGGTCCAACGGGGGTGCAGGGAGCAGCACCCATGGGCGCATCCCTGCCTGAGTGGGTGCTGGGGGGTGCGGATGGTGGTGTGGAGCCGTGCCGGTGCTCCGGTGGTACCCAGAGCCTGCTGGGATGCGGTCCCCGGGCATCCCTCCACCGCCCTGCCCTCCTGCCCGCACCCTGCCAGCCCCGCTGCCCGCTCTGCCTTGCTTTTTGCAGTGGAGAACCCGGCGCACTGCGAGTTCCCCCTCCTGCGGGACCTGCTAATCCGGTGAGCGGGGCACGGGGCGGGGGGTGCTGGCACCCTAAGGGGGGGACAGCGGGGGGACGGTGACTTGACACCCTTCCTCCCCGCTGCCGCCCCGGGCAGGTCCCACCTGCAGGACCTGAAGGACATCACCCACAACGTCCATTACGAGAGCTACCGCGTGCGGCGGCTGAACGAGAGCAACCGGCCGGTGCTGAGCCCCCTCAACGGGCTGCCCGGCAAGGGTGAGGGTGGCAACGATCTCTGAGCCACCATGTCGTCCCTCCCCGGAGCCGCCGCTGGACCCCCATGGCAGTGCCCATCCCCTGCCCACCAGTGGCTGTGCCCGGACCCTGCCTGGGGTGAGGAGCCCACACCGGTTTGGGGTGAGGAGCCCCTCGAGAGTGCCAGGCTGCCCTGGGTTGGGTCCCTTGGTCCCTCATCCCCAAACTCCGCCATGGGCACAGACCCCCTGGACCCTGCGCGACATTAAAGGTCAACCCGGAGCCTTCAGCCTTCGCCATCATCATCCTCCTGCTGGACTTCCCCCTTCTAACGTGCCGCCACCCTCCTGTGCTGCTCCGGCTGCTGGGGCCATGGAGCAAGACACCCCCCCCCCCACGGTGCTGCCGGGGTGCCCAGTGCCAGCACCGGCCAGGCACCCCAGGGAAGTGGCGGTGCTGCCGGTGGGGTGCTGGTGGTGCCATGGGTGGCCGGGGTAGGCAGGGTGTGGGTCCCCTCCCCACCGTTACCCCACCTGCCCTGCCCGGTGACAGCAGCTGGCACAGCCGGACTTTGAGCCGCTTATCAGGTGGCGGAGGTGCCGGGAGGGGTGCGGAGGTGCCGGGAGGGGAGCGGAGGTGCCACCCGCAAGGGTGTGGGGGGGCTACACCCAACCGCTCCCCGCTGTGGCACCCCCCTGCCAGGGACACCCGGCACTGGGTGCAGCCCCCCAAACCCTTCGGGCGAACCCCGTGGGTGCTGCCCCGCTTGGCTGCCGACCCCGGCGCGGCATGGGGATGGAGGTGCTGGGGCAGCCCCCCCCGGGGCTCCGGGGGTGCATGAAAGGCCCCTTTGTGCCTCGCGCCGCAGACAGGGCCAGGGCGCAGTGCCAGGATGGCGGCACGCAGCAGCTCCCTGCCCCCCCGCCCCGCTCCAGCCCCGCCGTGGGGCTCGGCGTCACCGCAAGTGCCAGCACCCTTCGCCCGGCCCCACGTTAATGATCCACCCGCCCGTGCCGCTGCTGCCGCCAGCCCCCAGCAGCCGCCTCGGCGAGCCGTGTCCGGCAGTGGTGGCGGTGGCGGCAGCGCCGAGGGTCCTGGGCACGGGCAACTCGGGGGGCCAGCGGCTCCCTGCCCTGCGCCCCACCCCTCCATCCCAGCACCCAGATAAGAGCGGCTGCCGGCAGCACCCATTTCCCAGTGCACGGTGTGGGTGGGAGAGCTGGCCAGGACCATGGCTGTGGCGACGGTGAACCTCCGTGCCGTGACCTCCTGGGTGGGCATCGCCCGGCTCTTTGCCGTCGTGCTGTCCTGCATCGCCTTCAGCTTGGTGGCCTCCACCGGGGACTTCAGGGGTCCCTACGGGACGTGGTGCATGTTTACTTGGTGCTTCTGCTTCGCCGTGACGCTGCTGGTGCTGGTGCTGGAGCTGCTGGAGCTCTACCCCAAGCTGCCGCTCTCCTGGGACGACTTCACCTCGGCTTTCTCCATGCTAGCAGCATTGATGGTCTTCACCACCTCGGTGGTCTTCCCCTCCACCTTCATCAGCAGCCCCTGCAGCAGCAGCAAGTGTGCCCGGCAGGCCGTGGCCACCACCGTCTCCTGCCTCTGCTTCCTCGCCTACTCCCTTGAGGTGGGGCTCACCCGCGCCAAGCCGGGGGACATCAGCAGCTTCCTCTCCACCGTGCCTGGGCTCCTCAAGGTCTTTGAAGCCTACGTGGCTTGTCTCATCTTCTCCTTGCTGGATACCTTCGGCTCAGAAGCCGGCCTGCAGTGGTGCGTGGCCGTCTACTCCATCTGCTTCATCGTCACCCTCCTCATCATCATCTTCACCATCGGCCGGTGCCTCACCTACATACCCTGCCCGCTGGAGAAGATGCTGGTGGGCTACAATGCCCTGGCCCTGGTGATGTACATCACCGCCACCGTCCTCTGGCCCCTCTACAGCTTCAGGGGGAGGAACCGCCCTGACCCCTGCGGCAGGAACTGCTGGTGGGACAGGCACCTGGGGGTCACCTTCCTCACCATCTTCAACCTCATCGCCTACTTGGTGGACTTGGTCTACTCCACCAGGATGGTCTTCGTCAGGGCACCTCCCTAAGGGCTCCGGGTGGTCCCGGTGGGGCGAGGGGTGGTGGGACGCGGCTGGGTGCTGGTGCCAGTGCAGGGCTGTTGGCAGAGCTGAGGAAGAGGCTGGACGCCTCGGAAAGCTCCTTCTCCCCACGCCGGAGCAGAGAGCCGTGGGGTGCTCCCGGGGGTGCGCTCAGCGCCGTGCCCCACGGGCTGACTGGCGGGGGGGCCGGCCGGGGGGGACCAGGGTGCTCCCGAAACCCTGGAGCTGGGGACAGGGGGCTTTGGGATTAAATTGAGTCATTTTTCACTTTGCTTCTCCCTTCTCTTTCTTCCTCTTCCTGGCTTTCTGCGGGATCCTCCCTGGCAGCACGGGGGGGGCTTAGGGGTGAGAAACCGGGGGCACCGGCAGCACCGGGGGGGGGCACTGGCAGCGGCGGGGGGCACTGGGCTTCAGCAAATCCTCTTTTCTCCTCCTTGTTGACTTGGCACCAGAGTGAAGCAGGGCATGACCAGGAAAAACCCAACCCGGATGCCTTTGCCTTGGCACCGGCACAGGACCCTGCCGAACGGGTTCGGGAGGAATGCGGCTGCTGGGGGGGGGCTGAGAGCCCTCCAGGTCCTCATCACCCATACCACCAGGTCCTCGTCACCACCGCCGTCACCCCAGCGGGAGCCCCGCTGGGTTTGGTCCCAGCCGCGCTGGCAGGAGCCCCGTGCCCGCTGCTTTATCCTTTGGGGGCTGCCGGGGAGTCTCCTGCCTGGGGGGGGGGACACAGGGTAGGGGGGTGGCTGTCACCCGGTGCCACCAGAGCTGGGGGTGCTGAGACGTGCCATGGGGAGGACGGTGGCACCGCAGGCCTGTATAACGAGGAAGAAGGCAGCAGAGCGGTGCAGGCAGATGGGGACGGGTGCAGGCAGGGGAAGGTGTGCCCGGCAGGCAGAGCTCCTGGCACGGCGCTCCCGGATGTGGGATGGGTGCCCTGCAGGGCACCCAGGCAGGGTTGGGGCCACCGTCCCCAGCTCGTGCTGCTCCCTCTGCCGCTGCTTCCCCTGGCCCTAGCCACAGCCTGAGGCCATGCCCGCTGCCTCGGGGGCTGCTGGGGCCACAGGCCAAGCCAGGCATGGCCTAAGGCCCATCCCCGCCGCCTCGGGGCTCGCTGGGGGCTGCGGAGCGGGGTCCCCACCACCACGAGATGGCGCAGACCGGCTGCCGCGGAGGCTGTGCCGGGGGAAGGCGGCAAAAGAGCCCGGACCCAGCCTTGGACATTGCATGGCACCCATGGGTGCCATGGTGCCTGAGCGAGTGGGACCTCCGTGCCCTGTGCCAGGGTCACTGCAGTGGGGGGTCCCAGCACTGCCGGTGACAGCAATGCCCCAGGCTGCAGGGCGGCCCAGAGGGTGTCCCCTTGGCCCGGTCCATATCCCCACGGCCCGGTCCCTATCCCCACGGTGGCCATCACCCCGGGACCGCAGCACCCTGGCACAGGGTGGGCTGCTCCCCTGCAGCCCGGGCAGTGAGGCCGGAGCGTGCCATGGTGCCACACAGCGAGTGGCACGGCTTGGCTTTCACCCTGCCGGCAGTGCCGTGGGAGCTGCTCGCAGCCTCCGAGGCAGAATTTTTGGAGCAAATAAAGGGAAAACCACACCGGCCGGGCGCAGCTCTGCCCAGCGCCCGAGCGCGGCTATTTTTAGTGCTCAGGTTGATTGAAATTCATGGAAGAAAGAGGCAGGGGAAGCGCCGTGACGGCGGCGGCTGTCGCCGGTTATGAGTTGTGGCGCTTCGTGCCGGTAACGTGTTCGGCTCTGGATGGCATGCGGGTGGTGCTGGCACGTGGGGTGCGGTGAGGCTGGGGTGCAGGGGGCTGGGCTGGCAGCGGGGTGCAGGTGAGTGGGGTGGAGGAGTAGGGGTGCAGGAGGAGGTTTGGGGGGCTCCCAACTCCCTGCACCCGGCTGGGGGGAACAGCCCAACGGGAGAGCCCAGCCCGGGAGCCCCGTCGGGGCTCTGCGCCTGGAGGGGGGAGACCCCGGTGCCAGTCTGTGCCGTGCTGGGGGAGCCCCGGTGCCGGTGCAGTGTACCGGTGCCAGTGCTGGTGTGGTGCCGGTGTGGAGCTGGTGCCGGTACCAGTGCCGGTGCTAGTGCGGTGCCGCTGTCGGTGCAGTGCGGTGCAGGGGTGGTGCAGGTGCCGGTGCAATCCGGTGCGGTGCCGGTGCGGTGCAATGCCGATGCCGGTGCCGGTGCGGTGCCGGTGCCGGTGCCGGTGCATTCCTCCCCCTAGGGGTCGGTGTGCCGCGGCGCGGGAGGCGGTGCGGGAGGCGGCGCGGTCCTGCGCACGGCCCGGGGCGGCCGGGGCACGGCGGCGGCGGCGGCGGCGGGGAGCGGGCACCGCCGCGGGCCCGGGTGAGTGCGGCCGGGGCGGCGGGAGCCCCGGCCCCGCGGGGATGCGGCGGAGCGGACCGGGCGGCGGGGGCCGGGCGGGCGGGAGGGGAGCGGTGGGGAGGGGGCGGCGGAGCCCGGGCCGAGGGGAGCGGTGCCGGTGCTGCCGGTCCCGGCCCCGCGGTCCCCCGAGCCCGCGGGCCGCCCGGGCATCGCCTGCTTGTGCCGGCAGCACGGCCGGTCGGAGCCCCCGGGCAGCCCCGGAGCCCACCCCCGCCCCGGACGGGACGTTCCCCCCCCCCCGGGGCAGCCCCGGACCTCCCGGGCCGGTCTGAGCTCCCCCGGTGCCAGGATGGGGCAGGGGACACGGTGTCCCTCGGGTGCCCTGTGCTCCCGTGGGTCCCTGGGGTGTCCCCTCCCTCACTGCGCC
Organism: Gymnogyps californianus; assembly: GCF_018139145.2. Taxonomy (NCBI): domain Eukaryota; kingdom Metazoa; phylum Chordata; class Aves; order Accipitriformes; family Cathartidae; genus Gymnogyps; species Gymnogyps californianus. The sequence goes on from NC_059485.1 coordinate 17,883,276, forward strand.
CTGCCGCACGCTGGGGCTGCCTCTGTCCCCCAGCCCGGGGCAGCGGGGTCCCAGGGCTGGGTGAGGAGTCCCCCGGGGGGGCTTACGGCTTCCCGCAACCCGGCACCAGCACCCAGCCCTCTTCCCTGTCAGCAGAGTGCCCCTGTGTCCCCCAGGGATGCCCCTGTGTCCTCCTGTGCCCCCAGGGACAACCCTGTGCCCCCCAGTGCCTCTGTGGCCCCAGGGATGATCCTGTGTCCCCAGTTGGACAAGCTGCCCCCAAGACAAACCCCTCTGTGAGCCCTCATCTGCCCCCTCCAAGGCCTGATCCCCCATTCAGGGTGACTGCCTGGGGGGGCTCACATCCCCTCCCTGCCCCATGGGGCTGGGGGCCATGGCCAGGAGCCCCCTGAGCTGCTCCATTACCCACCTTGAGCATCCCCAGCCCCGGCTGAAGCAAGGGCCAGGGGGGCAAGTGGGGCAGCCTGGCAGTGCCGCTGGCTGGGATGGGTGCTGGGAGACAGCCCCAGGGTGGGTGCTGGCTGGGATGGGTGCTGGGGGGCAGCCCTGGGGTGGAGGCTCCAGCCTCTGCCCAGGGAAGGGATGTCCCAGAGCAGGGACATGACCTGGGTGCTCCCCGGGAGCAGCCCTCCGGGGCAGGCCAGAACACGGGTGCCCAGAGGTGGGTCCCCGCAGGCATCAGCAGGTCTGATCCCCTCCCGGCATCCCTGCAACCCTCTCGCTGCGCTGGCCACCGCGGTCGGGTGTGGATATAGTACCCCGAAGGGATGGCACCCTGTTCTGGGGGGACACGTGCTCCAAGGCAGCTGCCTAGGGGAGTGGGTGTCTCTCTGGCAGGGAAGGGGTTAACGCCAGGGGAGTTTCGGGGTGCCAGGGTGTCCCCAGCCAGGTACACCCAGGCTGCTTCTCGCACCGGTGACCTCATGCCACTGCCATGGCAACGGCTCATGAAGTCACCGGTGCCGAGAGCGGGGCGGCCACCTCGAGCGTGGGGTGATGGGATGGGAGAATGGGAGGCTGCCGAGCGCCGTCCCCCCGCTCTCACTGCACCCCCCGGGTCCCCCCAGAATGAGCTGTGCCCCCGCCAGTGCCAGCGCCTCCGCCTGACCCCCGCCCTGCCTGCCCTGCCTGCCCTGCCTGCCCTGCCTGCCCTGCCTGCCCTGCCCGCGCCACCATGCTCATCAAGGAGTACCGCATCTGCATGCCGCTCACCACCGAGGAGGTGAGTGGGGGGCGGCGGGGGGCCGGGGCTGCCTGTGCCCCTGGGGCCGGGCAGGAAAGGGAGGTGTCAGTTGAGAAGAGGGGTGCAGAGGTGGGGGGAGCCCCAAGACCCTGGCCATGGGTGCCAGGGACAGCTTGGCTGCAGGGACCCACCGATGGAGGGGGCTGTGGGTAGGGGTCCCATAGCCATAGCAGTGGGGTGCCAGGGGATCGGGTCCCTGCCTGGAGAGGGCTGGGGGACACGGTGGCCCCCTTTGCCGTCCCCTTGTGGCACGGCTCGTGGCAGGGACCATCTGCCTTGGCTGAGCCACCAAGGTGTGCTTTGGCCACGGCTGTTGGGCTCGAGATGCTCCGTGCGAGTGCTGAGCCGTGTTTTGGGGTGCAGGCAGGGGAGACGTCCCATCCCTGGGCACAGTGACCTTGGGGCACGGAGCCCGATGGCAGCACCGGGGTCGAAGCGCACCGGGGCTTTGGGTGCCCGTGGCACCGCAGCGCTGGGGGCGGCTGCTCTGATGGGGAGCACAGGCTCAATCCCTGCTCCGGCAGGGACCCTGAATCCCCATCAGCAAACCGCGGCGATAGCCGGCGGCATCCCCGGCCAAAGGTCACTCGTGAGCGCCTGGTGCCGACGGGGCCGTTTCAGGGAGCGGGGAGCCGCGGCGGCAGTGCCCGCGCCGGGCAGCACGAGCCCTCCCCGGGCACCGGTTTTGTGTTTGCACCTGGGGAAGGTTTTCAATGAGGCGGAGAGGGGCGATAAGATCACGCTGGCGGTTAGGGTGATGGATGGGATCTTCAGCAGAACAATAAAACACTTATTGCGCGGCTGCATCATCAAATACACACACACATATATATATCTCCATATACATATCTCTCGCTCTATATATACATATAGTTTTCCCTGGTTCCCAGGTAGCTTGCTGAGCAGAAAGCTTCCAGGCACTCTGCAAGGCACTCGGACACCGGGGAAGAGCAGGGAGGGCAGGATCCGGCCCTCGCCCGGGTGCTGGAGCAGCCCAGGGGCAGGGGGGTTGAAACAGGGTGCCCCGGGAGACCCCTGCCCGCTGCACAGCTCGGGGTCTGTCACCCCTTTGCTCTGTGCCTCAGTTTCCCCGCTCAGTGGTGCAGCTGGAAACCCGTTAGCCCGGCAAAGAGGAGCCCATGCCAGCACTGTGCCGGCAGCCGGCTCAGCCGGGAGGGTGCCGGGGCAGGGGATGGCAGCGCTGAGGGCGGGCGCTGTGGTTGCAGTACCGCGTGGGGCAGCTCTACACCATCAGCAAGCACAGTCACCAGGAGAGCGAGAAGGGCGAGGGCGTGGAGGTGGTGAAGAACGAGCCCCACGAGGACCCCGTCCACGGCACCGGCCAGTTCACCGAGAAGCGCGTCCACCTCTCCAGGTGAGGCTGCGGCTCCGGCAAGGGGTGCTGGGTGGGGAGGGGGTCCCGGCACCCTGGCTCCGTGGGGCAACACTGCGGTGGGGGGCATGGGCAGGCATCAGGGTGGCCCCATCCCTCCCTCCAGAATTCCCGGGGAACATCCTTTCTGGGTCCTTGACACCCTGCAGTGTGGCTGCACCCGTCTCCCAGGGGTGCATCCATCTTCAGGGGCTGCCCCTGTCTCCCAGGGGTGCACCCAAGTCCTGGAGTGCACCCATCTTTGGGGGCTGCACCCAACTTTGAGGGCTGCCCTTATCTCTCAGGGTGTACCCATCTCCTGAGGTGCACTTATCTTGGGGGGCTGCACCCATCTCCTGGGGTGCACCCATCTCCCAGGCATGCACCCATCTTCAGGGGCTGCACCCGTCTCCCAGGGTGAACTCATCACCCAGGGTGCGCCCATCTTCAGGGGCTACCTCCCAGGGTGCACCCATCTTCCTAGGGGTGCACCCCTCTCTGGGGGCCGCACCCATCTCCTGAGGTGCACCCATCTTCAGGGCATGCACCCACCTTGCAGGAGTGCACCCCCCTCCGGGGCTGCACCCCTCTCCCGGTGGGCACCCATCTCCGGCTACCGGTGGGTGCCTCGGCTGCGGCGCGGGGCTCGGCGGGGATGCCCAGGCTGCTGCTCAGCCCGTCCCTGGGGGTGTCCCCATGTCCCCGCGCGCAGCCCCGGGTGCCCGTTGGGCAGCTGCTGGCACCCAGCACTGCTGTCCCCGTGTCCCCGCCGCCGGCTGCGGCATGGGCATCGGCTGCTCCCCTGCCGGGGAGTCGCTGGCGTGAGACGGGCTATTTTTAGCCGCGGCGCTCACGATTCCCCTCTCGGGGATGGTATTTATAACGCCTGCAAATTAATCAAAACCCACCTCCTGGCTCCCCTGGGGGCCTGATCCTGCCCTGGGAGCGTGGGCAGCCACGGGGTGCTGGGCAGGGTGGGTAGGGGTGCCTGGGGGCAGTGGGGGCACCCTGGGGTCCTCGCCCTGGGGAGGTGGAGAGGGTCCTGGGGAAGGGGTCCAGCAAGGGGGTGGGGGTCTCTGGGGAGGGGTGGGGGTCCTGGGGAGAGGATTGGGGCACTGGGGTAGAGGTGAGGGTTCTGGGGAGGTGGCACGGGTCCCTGGGGGGGGGGTCCTGGGGTGCAGGTGATGGTCCTGGGGTGCAGATGAGGGTCCTGGGGAGGTGGCGGGGGGTGCTGGGATGGAGGTGAGGGTCCTGGGGAGTTGGCAGGAGCTCCTGGGATGCAGATGATGGTCCTGGGGAGGTGGCAGGGGTCCCTGGGGGGGGTGCTGGGGTGCAGATGAGGGTCCTGGGGAGGTGGCAGGGGTCCCTGGGGGGGGTGCTGGGGTGCAGATGAGGGTCCTGGGGAGGTGGCAGGGGTCCCTGGCAGAGTCCCTGGGGTGGAGGTGAGGGCCCTGAGGAGGTGGCAGGCATCCCTGGGGGGTGATGGGTGCAGGTGAGGGGCCCTGGGGGGATTCTGGGATAGAGGTGAGGGTGCATGGCAGGGTGCTGGGGTGGAGGTGAGGGTCCTGGGGAGCAGGTGGGGTCCCTGGGGAGGGGATGGGGGTCCCAGAGCCGGGGCCGTGCCATGCGGGGCTGTGTTCGGCAGAGCAGGGCCGGGTGGCACTGGGCAGGGCTGTGCCCGCCGGCCGTATCCTGCCCTGAGCCGACCCCCCAACGCCACGGTCCCCTGCAGCAAACTGCCGAGCTGGGCGCGGGCGGTGACCCCCCGCATCTTCTACATCACAGAGAAGGCCTGGAACTACTACCCCTACACCATCACCGGTGAGCCCGGGGCAGGGGACGGGGATGGGCGCCTGGGCACCGCCGGGCACCCTGTCCCTCTCCGGCAGCGGCAGTAGGGTGCTGGGAGAGCCCGGCCATGGCTGCTGCCCCGGTCTCACCACTCCCTCTCTCCCCCGTGATGCCACCCGGCGATGCCACCCCACGATGCTGACGTGCCATGGTGTCCCTGCAGAGTACACGGTAAGGAGGTGGCATGGGGGGACCTGGCACGGCTGGGGAGGGGGCACTGGGGTGGGTGTCCCCCAGGGGTGGGTGTCCCTTGGGGTCAGCATCTTTGGGGCTGGGCATCCCTCGGGGATGGGCATCCCTCGGGGATGGGCGTCCTCGGGGATGGGCGTCCTTGGGGATGGGCGTCCTTGGGGATGGGTGTCCTTCGGGGGTGAGCATCCTTGGGAGCGGGTGTCCCTTGGGACGGGCATCCCTCGGACCCAGCTGACAGCCACTCCCTGCAGTGCTCCTTCCTGCCCAAGTTCTCCATCTACATCGAGACCAAGTACGAGGACAACTGCGGGGACAGCGAGAACGTGAGTCGGCGCCGCAGCTGAGACCTGGCAAACTCATCGCGGGGACACACACACACACACGCGCGCGCGCGTGTGCCTGGTGCATCTCACCCTCCCTCCCCTCCCCAGATCTTCCGCAGCGATAAAATCCTGGGCGACCACGAGGTCTCCTTCCTGGACATCGCCTTCGACGAGATCCCCGAGCGTTACTACCGCAGCCTGGAGGTAGCACGGGTGGGGACGGGGGGAGCTCCCCGGGGTCACCCTCTTGTCCCCATCCCTGAGGCGGGGGGGGGGGGGGGCTCACGGCCCCACTCTGTCCCCCAGGACCCCCGTTTCTTCAGCTCAGCCAAGACGGGCCGGGGGCCGCTGCGGGAGGGCTGGCGCCAGCACACCAAGCCCATCATGTGCTCCTACAAGCTGGTGAGCGTCAAGTTCGAGGTGTGGGGGCTGCAGACGCGGGTGGAGCAGTTTGTGCACAAGGTGAGGGGGGGCCGAGGTCGGGGGGGGGGGGTGGGAGGACATTGGGGGGGGACAGTGACAGGGTGCTGACCCCCGCCGTGCCTCGCAGGTGATCCGGGACATCCTGCTGATCGGGCACCGGCAGGCTTTCGCTTGGGTGGACGAGTGGTGCGGTGAGTCCGTGGGGCCGCCCCGGCGTTGCCGGTGAGGGGGGGACACGGTCCCCGGGGGTGGCCCCGGACCCGCAGGGTGGGAGGGGGCTGTGGGTTTAACCGCCGATGCCACTAACCCCACGGGCAGCTCCCGCTCTTCCTCCGGCTCCTCTGCAACCTGCTGCCTGCACTGCCTGCTCTGCTCCGCTCCCCCTGCCCTCACGCCTGCCTGCACCCCCGCACGCTGCCCGCTCCCGCGCACGCCTGGGGAAGGCTTGGCTGAAGCGGGGGACAGGGAGAGGAGCCCCAGCATCCCTGCCTGTGCTGCCTGCACCCCCGGTCTGGCAGGGAGACACGCTGCAGGCGGCTGCCGCATACGGACACGAGGACGGGAGCCCCGGGTTTGGTGATGGCCGGCAGCGCGTGCTGGCAGCGGGTGCCGGCAGCGGGCAGGGGGCCGTCCCGGTGAGCGACTCTCTGCCTTCCAGACATGTCCCTGGAAGAGGTCCGGGCCTTCGAGACTCAGATGCAAGTGGCCACAAACCAAAAGCTGGGGAGCCAGCACCCCTAACCCCTGTCGCGCGGGCAGCCCTGCCGCACGCTGCCTGCAGGGGACGGAGAGCCCAGACCCCGCCACGCTGCCTGCAGGCGGGTGCAGGCAGGGGGGCTTGTGCACGGTCCACGCCGAGCCCCCCGCACCCCGTGGCGGAGGGTCCCCCCCCGCCCGGCTGTCGTTCCCGCGCGTCCCCTGCCTGCGCTGCCTGCGCTGTCTGTCCGTCCCTTCCCCGCTGCTGGCTGGGCTGGTACCGGAGCAGGGGGCTGGCTGCACTGCCCAGCATCCCCCTCCCTGCCCGTCCCCCTGTCCCCAGCCCCTGTCCCCTTCCCGGCACCCAGCTCGATGGGGAGCCGGTGCACGGGGCGCAGGCTGCCCCGGGATGATGGGGTGCAGGATGCGGCCGTGCCGAGCGGCCCCAAGCCTGGCTGTGCTCGGCAGGGATGACAATGGAGGAGGTGCGGCGCTACGAGCGGGAGACGCAGGAGGCCACCAACGAGCTCATCGGCCTGGTGGCACCCACCATCTCGGTCAGCGAGGTGGGGCAGCCCACGACCACGCACTCGGCCCCCGCCAGCACCCCCTCCACCCCCCTCAGCGACGAGGCCCCCGATTTCCTTGCTCCCCCCAAGACTCGCCCGCGCAAGAAGTCAGCGCCAGAGACCCTGACGCTGCCCACACTGCGGGAACGCGCTGGCGCCGAGTGATGCCGGCAGTGCCGTGCCGTGCCACCTCCCTGGCCGGACCGTGCCAGCCCCGCCGCCCACCACGGCCCCTCCGACAGGCGCTGACCCTGGGGAGGGACCCACTGTTGGGGCGCAGGGAACTCCAGGGGGGTACTGGCCTCCCCAAGCCATTGCGGGTGCCCACGTGGGACGTTGCCACCGTGGCTGTGCCGGACCCGCTGGCTGCGCAGGGAGGGGATGCCAGGCCAGCGTGGGTCCCCGGCAGTGTCTGGCGATGCTGCAGGGGCCGGTTTGCTCAGCGCCGCCCACCCTGGTTTCCTCAGGAGCTGCCGAAGCTGCCGAGCAGTGGGGCTGTGGCAGCCGGTGCCCGTGTGCCGCGGCCGGGCTGGGCGCCGGTGCCGGGCTGAGCAGCTGCGGGGCTTGGCGAGCGATGCTGGAGCATCACCCTGGAGGGTAGGCACCGGCACAGGGGCACAGCGCGTGTGACAGTGACAGTGACAGCCGGGTGCTGGGCTGGGGCTCCCCGTGGGAGCCCGGGGGCCGCACGGCCCCGTGCACGGCAGGTCCCGCAGTCGGGGTCCCCTTTGCCGTCTCTCCAGAGGCTGTGGCCGCCCGAGGCGGGTTGGGGCAGGCTCAGCCCTCCATTTTCTTTGGGAAAACAAAGGCCTTTTTGGAAATAAAGCTCGAGACACGGCTGCCGGCTGCCGGTGGTGGTTTATTTGGCACTATAGAGGGGTGCCATGCCTGTGCCGGGGTGCTGCGTCCCCTGGGACTGGATGTGTGCGGCGAAGGATGGCTGGATCGCCGATTCCAGGACGGGGAGACGGGGTCGTGTGGCGGGGCAGCGAGGGGCTGGGGGTCGGGCGGGCAGGGCAGGCAGGACGGCGCTGACTGCACAGGCTCAGCCCAGCCCTGGGGTGATGCCCCCAGCCGCACCGGCAGCACTGGGCTCCCCTCCCTGCCAGCCATCACCGTCTTCCAGCTCCTCGGCACCCGGCACAGCCGATGTCGCCGGCCCCAGGAGGGCGATGTAGTAGGAGCTGCAGTAGACAGGCGCCTTGTTGGGGCTGGAGTAGACCTGCTCGGGCCGGAGCGAGGCAAAGGGGTTGGCGGCATAGCTCATGATGTGCGTCTCAAGCTCCACCAGGATCTGCAGGGAGGACTTCAGCTCCTGCTCGCTGCCGAAAGAGGACAGGCCCCGTTACCGGCTGGCTGTGCCGGCACGCCGGGGGCAGCGGAGCTGTGCTCACCTGTAGACGGTGAAGAGGACGGGCAGGCGGTAGTCCCGCAGCAGCAGCAGGGTGGGCAGCCAGCCCGCCAGCAGGTCCGGGCAGGCATGGAAACCTGCGGGGACACGGCAGTGAGGGTCCCACCTCCCTCCCATCCCACCCTGGCCCCAGGGGAAAGCTGGCCCTAACAGCACCCGCTCCGTGCCGGAGACCTCCAGGGTGCGCGGTGACGCTGGCAATAGGGTTTGGCAGCAAGGTAGGTCCCATCTCCCCACCCGCATGGGGAGCACCCCTGGCTCTGGGTCCTGGGCTGAGCCACCGCACCGAGACCTGAAGGCAGGGACCCCTTTGGGTGCTGCTGGCACCCGCTGACGGGCAGGTGGGTGACACAGGCAGGGCGCTGAGCGCCTGGGGAGGGACGAGGCAGCCAAGCCCCACGGGGTCACCCTGGCTGCTCCGGCTGCCCATTGCAGCTTGGTGGAAAGCCCTGGGCATGTCCCAAGCCACCAGCAGGCTCAGCCCCAGGTGCTGCCAGGGTGCTCAGGGTCTGCCCTGCACCCTGTCGGGGACATCCCTCTCCAGGCAGCGGGGTGGCGAGGGTCCGGGCCCCTCCGCGGTGCAGGCACTCACCCGGGTGAAAGCCCACCACCAGGTCGGGGCGGGCAGCCAGCTTGGTCTCCACATGGCTTTCCCAGAAGTCGTGGTAGAGCCCCTTGTAGCTGCTGAGATAGACCCTTCCCCGGGGCGCCGGCGTGGCCAGGGGTGGTCTCATGATGGGTCCATCGACCACGTCCACCCCCACCATCACCACCTCCATGCCCCGGTGTCCCGGGAACATCCGCGTCAGCTCGTCGTAGTCTGTCAGCCGGCTGTTGAGGGTCTCGACGTGGGACGCCCCCACCACATGCACGGTGAGGGCCTTGGCGAGGGGGTCGATGCCGAAAAGCCGCAGCCCCAAGCCGATGGTGAGCGGCCGCGAGTGGAAGTCGGTGACCAGCCGCCGGACGGATTCACGCAGCTCCCCGTCCTCCGGCCGGGGCTTCCCGGCATTAGCCCACAGGAGGGTCATGTACCGCCCGGCCAGGATGGCACCCAGCTTCTCCTCCAGCCGCTCCTGCATGGAAAACCAGTCCTCCCAGCCCTCCACATCCCGGGCGGGTTTTGTCCAGGTCTCCGTGGGGAAGGGGATGTCTCCTGGGGAGGTAAGGAGAAGCGTTGGAGGTCGCAGTGGTGGCCCCACAGCCCAGGCTGCCTGTCCCACCCGAGCTGCGGGGGTGCTGGACCCAGCCATGGGTGCTGGAGCCAGGAGGAGGGACCCCACATCCCTCCACGGGACCTGTGCAGCCTGGAGGGGGGGGTGTCAGGCAGGCTAGGGGTGGGACACCCAGGGTGGGAGCAGCGTCCCCTGTCCCACCTGTGAAGACGAGCCACTCCACCAGCCGATCCAGGGCCACCAGCTTCAGCTTCTTGCAGAACTTCTTGTGCAGCGGCCAGTTGGCACGCTGGCACGCCATGCCGCAGTAGTACACGTTCTGGCACCTGGGGAGAGAGGCAGCGTGCCCAGCCGCGGGGGACGGGGGGGGCCCAGGATCCAGCCTGCCAAGCCTGGCTCCCTGCCACCCCCCCTCAGGGCTGCGTCGCTGTTTTGGGGGTGCTCTGTGGCTGGAGGTGGGGCGTCGGGGCCAGACACCCCCAGCTTCACCCCGGCTACCGGATTGGAAACGAGGGGACAGATCCAGCCCCATGCCATCAGACCACCTCCTCCCCTCCCATACCTCTTGCATCGCCGGAGGCTTTTGGGGTCGGGGAGGGCATCGGGGAGCTTCTTACACTCGGCGCAAAACTTGAAGGTGTCCTCCATCTTCTGGAACATGTCGAAGTAAGTCCGGATGCCGAAATCGCTGCCGCTCTTCCTCCCATCCATGGCAGACCTGCAGACGTGCCGGGGGGAGGTGAGCAGGATCCAGCCCGTGCTGCTTTGCCGTCATGGCGGGGCTGACGTCCGCCCTCCAAGGCTGCCAGGATTTTTAGCTCCAGCCAAGAGTATCCTGGCCTGGGCTGGGTGGGGATGGGGAGCCGGAGAATGGGCTGGTGGAGGGGTGCACCCAGGAGCCCCGTCAGAGCACCCCGCATGCAGGCTGAGCCGGGAGAGTGGGATGAGCCGGGGAGATGCTCCAGCTGCAGGGGGACACATGGGATGCTCTGGCTGGGGCAGGGGGGGGAAACATGCACCCGTGGCAGCACCCATGGGTGCTCACTCACTTGTAGTCCTCGTAGCTCTTCATGTTGAGCTTCTGGAGGATGACGTGGGACAGTCCCGGCACGTTGCGGTCCATGGCCTGGAAGCCCAGCGAGTCCACGTCGGGTGCCCTCGCTGCTGGCTCCTCCGTGGGCTTCTTGGGGTGGCCGGTTTTGGGGGCAGCGCCTGTGTTTCGCTGGGCCATGGCAGCTGCGAGAGAGAGGGGTGCAGGCGAGGGGGCCGGTTCGTGGGCCCGCGGGTGCTGCCGGGGTCCCCCACGCCGCCCACCGCCCCGCGCCGCCTCCCGCCCGCCATCCCGCTGCTCGTCCCCGGCCGCGCCGGCGGGGAGGACGGAGGAGCCGGGTGATGCCGGGCGGCCCCGGCACACGTCCCGCTGCCAGCGAGGGAGGGCTGGGCTCAAATGTCAGCCCCGAGAAGATAGCGGTGGAGAAGAGCGGCTGCGGCCCCTCCAGCAGGAATTGGATAGCGGAGCTATTCTGGTCATCCCCTCCCAGGGAACGGGCCAACCCGCTCCGGGGGTCCGGCACCCGCCCCGAAAGCTGCCGGTGGTGGCACTGGGGTCCCTCAAAACCCCTTCTGCCCTGGAGCTGCCCCCGCACTGCACCCCTGGGGGCAGCTGGGGTGGCTGCCCAAGCCCCTGGGACCTCTCCCCTGTGTCCCCTGTGTCCCCATGGGGCCTGCCAGCCCGCTGCCACGGGACCCCCTACCCTAGCCCAACACGCGGGGACCCACTTCTCCCTCAGGGCCCTCAGTGGGGTGTGAGTGAGCGGCTGGGTGGGCACCACAGCCGCTGCTAGGAGGGGCTGGGAGCCAGGAGTGGGGCTGGGGCAGCAGCAGCTGGGCTCCCCAGGGGCACCCCAGGCTGTTGGGAGGACATGGTGCTCCCTGCAGCACCCCCCCCTACAGCTGATACGGGTGAGGTTGGGGGGACCCCCGCCCCACGGGGCACCCCACAGGGGCCTGCTAAGGGCTGCCCACACCCATCATGGCGGCGGCAGCAGCTTCACGGACACGCCCCCCGACACGTGGTACAGAGCTGGGATCTCGCGAGGCTTGAGGGCGGCGCGGGAGCAGCCGCGTCGCCGTGGTTACGCGACGCAGGCCCTCTCACCCTCAGGCAGGTAGGTCCGCGGGTTCGCGCCCCGCCGCCGCCCCGCGCCCCCGGCCGCCTCCTGGGGCCGGTGCGGTGAGGGGCTGCAGGCCGTACCCCGAGGCGTGAGGGGCCCCCGGGCCCGTCGGTCACGGCAGCAGGCAGCGCTGAGGGGGCTGCCAGCCTCTGGGCAAACGCCGGTACCCCATGCCCTGGGCTGGGGTAGCTGGAGCTGGGGGAGCGTGAGGCTGCGGGGTGTCCTCGGCCCAGCCATGTCTCCAGAGGGATTGCATGCCCGCCGGGGCAGAGGCTCCGCAGACAAACCTGTGGTGTGGGATGGAGCCACGTCCCCTGGGCGCGTGTGGGAGCCGCGTGGGGATGGGCTGGCAGCCGCAGGCCTTGGGCCCCACAGGCTCTCGTTTAAGTGAAACAAGAAGCAGAAGAGAGCCCAGGGCTGTAGCCTGCGCTGGGGAGAGCCCTGCCGAGAGCAGCCCGTCACACTGAGCCCTTCCCATGTGCACGGAGGAGCTGAGAGCTGCAGCTGGGTTAAATTTACAGAGCCGGATAATTTTTGCATTACATTTCTCCCTGTCCTCCCCTTGCTCCTCATGAGAGATTCGTCACTGACAAAGCCCTGTGCTTTCAATGGTGTTTTGACAGCCAAGCCCTGAATAATGCTAGCAAACACGGCTGCTGTGTCCTGCAGACGTTTCTGGGAGAGGAATAGAGCAGTTTCATGTTTCTTTCCTCATTCTTTTTCCTGCAGAGCCATGGAGGTCCCTGCGGGGCTGTCTGACAGAAAGGAGTCCTCTGCCTTGCCCGCTGCCGCAGCTCTTCCCAGCGAGTCACAACCGACACCAGCAACACCAGTACAGATCACAGTACTAAAGGCGCAGGACCTGGTAAAGTTCTTCTGAAAATGTCTCTACTGGTTTAATAAATGAGGCCAGAGCGATTCTGCGTGCTGTGATCCCATTCGAGGCCAGGTGTGAGGTGATAAGGCTATAGGAAGGAGCGGTGAGAATATCGGAGATTCAGCGATGCCACGCTGTGGCTTCCTCCTCCCTGCCGAGGGCTTGTTTGCACGGAGTAAAGGCTTCTGATTCACGTAGATTGGGGAACACACCTCCTCAGCAGCAGTCCAGAGATGCTGTGTTGAAATGTATCTCTCCACCTAACTGTATGTAAATGGCAGCTTTTTTAAGCAAAACACAGTGAAAATGTGTATCAGTGAGACAAATACCTCTAAAAAGATCTCACCTTGCATATAAAGTCAGATTTTCATCCCAGATACAGCTGTTTAAATTGTATTTAAACCAATAGGGTGGCTCTAGTTTTAAAAAGGCAGTGGCTCCAGTGCAGTTACAGGGCAAGATTATGAGCTGGTTCTGATCAAACCATGACTACCGTGATTTCCATGTGCTGCGTGATACACCCAGCTGTCCTTAAAGTCTTCTAGAGGAACTGGCATTTAGGAGGGAATGCGGAGGAGAAGCTCAGCCACTGCTGCAAGCAGAAAAATGCAAATCCCTGCTTCTGCTCTAGCAGCAGACAAAAAAAACAAACCAAAAGCTCCTGCCTGGGGTTTTTTTGAGGTTTTTACAGTGTAGTATTTGAGTACCTCTCACACGGATAGATTCAGCAAACAGCATCTTAGGTGAGAAGTAGAAGGTAAGAGGAAGGAAAACACTGCTGAAAATAATAGACCGGTGGACTGATTGCATCCGGAATGTTGCTTTGCGGTTCTGATTGCTCCATCTTCGAAAAGGCTATGGCAAAAGGAGGGAGGGTTACAAAAGTGCAATAATAGGAACAACAACATGAAAAAAATTCCAGCTATAAGAAGTGTGGAATCTGCTTAATTAGAGCTAATGCAGAGAAGGATGAGAGAGGAGTCTAGGATAATTAATGGTACAGAGAAAGGTTAATTGGATTCTTCTGTTTAGCTGTTCATAGAATACATGCTCAAGGAGACAGTCAGAAGGACTGAAAATTAAAACCAAGTGACTGAAATCTCTTTTTGTGCAAGAGCCAATATGGAACTAATTACCCCAGCGACTTGGAGAGAGGGAGCTGAGGGAGAGGCCCGTGGAGGTTAGGCATCCCTGTGGCTCAGGACTCAAGACAAGCTGGGTTTGGGTACAACGGTCCTCGTGTTCAGGGCGGCAGCCGCCCTTCCCTGCACAGAGGAGTAAACCGTGTTTCTCCTATAGGGAGGCTCTTCGGTAACTGCCTGTCTCAGCACTTCTTGCACTGCTGTGGAGGTGCCCGGTGCTGCCCGCTTGGCCGGGGCTGCCTGGGCACGCGGATCCCCGCTGCGATGTGCTGTGCTCTCACCATCCCTGTTTACCCGTGTTTAAGCCCCTCTGCGGCGATATTTTAAAATTCGAATCTCCTCATCTCTGCTTAAAACAAGTCGTGTGAAGGTGGTGTTAACAACAAATTGCAGAGCTCCCCAAACAGCTTGCTGGGGCCCTTCTTTGATTTCAGGGTATTCTGCAGCCACGCGATATACACAAGTGTCCTGTGAGCTCAGCCGTGTAGCTCAGGAGCTACTTAGGAGACGACAAAAGTCTCAAGCTTCCTGGAAGCATAAAAATATCAATGGGGTATTTTTGGATTTGGATTTTAGATGTGTCTTTCATCGCCTTTCCTGGGGTGAAGCCTGGACCTCTCCATCTCCCCTGCCCTTCCAGCAGCAGGTCTTGATAATCCTTGGGGCATCACAGCATGGTGGAGCAGGAAATTTCCCTCCTAAAGACAGGGAAGGGTGAGGTCTCAGCCCAGCCAAGCTCTGCTCTTCTTCCCCATTCCTGTAGCGGAACAGCCAAAGATCCCCACCAGTGAACCCTGTCCTGGGCGCTGAACTGAGCTGCCTGCCAGGGGCAACTTTGATCCTGGGCCTGTTGCTGCAGAGCCAACTGCTTAATGTGCTGTTTGTTTGACAGAAAACTATCAAAAGCGACGTGTCAGTTACTTTGGTGCGTGTGGAGTACAACGGAGCGATCTTGGGAGACTCCTCCAAGACTGATGTCTTGCCAAACGGGACAGCAAACTATAATTTCGTGACCAGCTTTGAGTGCAGCCCCGATGGGCCCAACTCCTTGGATGACATTGCGCAAAACCCTGTGCTCTGTAAGTACCTGCCGCTGAATCTCCCTCCTTGGAGGTGGGTGCTGTCAGCTGCTCCGCTCTGCCTGCCTGCCGCAGGAGTCACTCGTTCAAGAATAGCACTTCAGCAGCAGCGGTGGGAGGGTCTCAGCGCTTCTGTTCCCGTCTCTGCCAGCTGGAAGAATCCCCTTTCATGTTGGCCTGTGCTCCTTGGCTTCGCTGTTCTTGTCAGCCTTGGGAGATGAAGTAGGAGCGTGTGCCAGAGCTGACACAGACCCTTTGCAGCCCCTGAACTGCTGGTCTGAAGCTGTCTGAGAAACTCTGCCAGCTCTTCTCTTTTTATCTCTCTAGTCACAGTGATAGAAGTGTTGCAAAGGGAGAAGAGACAGAAGGAGAAGACCGTGCCCCTTGGCCAAGCTGTGGTGGACCTTCTACCTCTGCTGCAAGGTACAACATTAACTTCCACAGCCCTTGTAACCACGTCTTACTCCCTGGCACTTTTTGGTCTTTGCTTATGCACCCCTGACTATAACTTACCTCCTTTTGACAAAATGCACTTCATATAGAATCTGTAGAAAGCTGGGTCTGGGGGAAGAGGGGGTGACATCGGTAGCTCAGTGTTAGGAGTTAGGTCATGATTTGTCTACAGAGGGTCTCACTTTATGCTGTTCTCATTCCTGTTTCTTCCCAGGACAGTGTTCATTTAAGGTCTCGGCTCCTTTGTATGCAGTGCCTACCTCTCCATTAGAGAGCCTTCACCCGGAGGCCAAGGTATGTGGAATTTGGAACTGTTCCTTCGCTCATTCGGCCCTCTGCTGCTTTTTAATGGGAAGGCGAGCATGACTCAGCCACCTAGCTCATCACGGATATATTACGGCCCTGTACGTTACAAGCTTGGAGGCCTTTCCTACTCCCATTGACGTCTGTCCCTAGTTGCCTATGATAGGTGAGGTTGTGCTAGGAAATGTTAACGTGTGCAGCTATCAAATTGCTCTGGAAAAAATATTCAAGATGGAAAGCATAGTGCTGAAAAACCAGAAAAAGACAAAGGCAGGATTACCTGCCCAACTTCATTAGTCTTCCTTTCTGTGGATAAAATCTCTCAGAGTCCGTTATTGTACAAGCTCTGACTGCCTTTCCTGCAAGGTCCTTATTCATTCAGCCGGTTGAAAGGTACGCAGTGAATAAAGCAAGGAATGAAGTATGAGACTGGGAAAATGTGTCTCCTGAGTCTGCCTGCAGTTAGCACTGCGAGTGAATTGGAGGGGCGAATATTGCATTCACTTTTCTGTGTTTAAGAGGCGTTACATAGTAAGCAAGGCAGGGGGGCACTCATTAGCGAGGAGAGATAATAAATGCTGACCAGCTGGTTTTTCGTTGCACACCATCCATCCAGGGTTGGGACAGGTAATTAAAGACTGCACACAGCGCGTGGAGATGGGGCAGAGTCAAAGCGTGGCCCTAGCTTGGCATGCTCTGAATCACCAGGGGAAAATCATTGTTTTCCATCCCTGATGTTCTTTCTCTGTCGCTCGTTTTATGAGACCCTGACTCTTTCTCCCTGGCTCGTTTTATGAGACCCTCGGGGCGTATGCCATGCCTCAAGCAGGCTCCGATTTAAACAAACAAATATCACAATTCAGACAAACTGATCATGAAATTCCTTTCCTGTGCTGGTCTGTTTTCTTTTACATCTGAGGTGAGGAATAAGATAACATCATACATTCTGGCCTTGGCTTTCTGCTTGCTTCTCCCTCAAGAGCAGGAGAGTTATAATTGTCTAGTTACTGGCTCGACTTTATCCTTGTCTCACAGGGCAGCCTTGAAGTGACAGTGTGCACCAAAGAGCCCTTGCTTTCTGCAACGCAGCTTTCAAATGGTAACCTCCTGAGCGTCACGCTGGAGGCAGCTTATTCTGTCCCCGAAGCGTTTGCTGCCACCGGACCCCTGCAAAACTACATGGCTTGCTTGCAAGTACCAGCAGCTGGGGAGGTGAGAACTGGTCCAGGCACGGTGAGAGGGGTTTTGGCTGCTACAAAGTGGATTATTCTCCCACACTACACACGGTGGAACAAGTGTCCAGGCCAGTGGGGTGTACAGCTCCTGTGCTTGTGCAACAGCAGCCTTTGTTGCGAGTGCTCAGGGTCTCTGTGGCGTGACGTGTTTCTTTAACACAAACGAAGGTCTGCATTGAAACTGGCAGGTTTTTTTCCACGTGGCTATTTATTTTTTCTCCATTCTTTGTATGTGTGTGATGGAGTGCGTTTTCCAAGCCAGGCCCCTGCACTGCTGCTTTGCTTTGTTAGATCCAGCTCAGAGCAGCTGGCGCTTGCTCCTGCTTGTGTTGGAAATGCAAGTCCTTTCATTTTCGTGTCTCTCTAGAAGGAATTCCCCTTGCTCTTCAAGAATGGCATCCTGAAGCTTGCTGGTGAAAAAGAGCCATTACCCCGGCCCAAAAAATGGCCCCTTGCTAACATCATGGCCCCTGGCGCTCTGAGCATACCCAACTCCTTCATTGTTGGTGGTCCCTATGAGGATGAGGATGGAGAGCTCAACAAAAGAGAGGTGAGGAAGGACTGGCAGTGTCATGGCTGGAAGAGAACCAGCAGGTCTCACTGAAGGGACTGAGAAAGACTTGCAGAGACTTGTTACGGGAGGAAGGCAGGTGGTCGGTCCTCTGCGCAGGGTCCAGACACGGTAGACGGTTCCCCTGGGACAGTGGGCGTGCTAACTCACCGCAGGAGAGTTCCCTAGGGTGCCTGTGGCAGGTCTGGTCCCCAGAAAGCTACCCTCTCCTGAGCTGCTGGGCTGGGAGTTGTATTATCTCCTTGTGAGCCAGGCTCTTAATACTAATTATTAGTATTAATACACCGGGCTCTGGTGTCTGCACGGAGGGCTGCTAACTTACTTTTCTAGGATGGGCTGGGTGTGGTGAGTTGGACACCTCTGTCTGACTCACGTTCTCTCCCAGGGAACATTTTTGGGGATGATTTGGGGATGATGCAGGCTGTGGAGATTGCTGTCCTGGCTCTGACCATGCGCTCTTTCTCACAGGACAGGGAATTTAGGATCCAAGCAGAAAGCATGAAGAGAATTGTATGGGACATGGAAAGGCGTTGTTACCTGGATCCCGCTGCAGTAGTCACGTAAGGGACCTGAGAACCTCCCTTCCAGCACGGAGCGGTGGGGAGAGACCACCCCAGAACGCACTCCGCTGAGTGACCCAAGGCAGGGAGCAGCAACGTTCAGGTGCTCTCAGACCTCTTATGTGGTCAAACTGTGGCTCTGCCTCGCCTCCCGTGGCTCCTGTGGCTGTCTGCTGGCCAAAGGTGTTCACACGAGCAAGGGAGCAGCTAACTGCCTTTAATTGCTGGCAGCAGCTTAGTTCTGCTATGGTGGAGAAGATGAATTGGCTGTAGCTGCTGTCTCCAGGCTGTAAATGCTCGCTCATGCTGCCAGCAACTGAAGCTGGTGACTGTTCCCTTCGCGGTTTGAAGGAAAGGGCAGCAGAGTTATGGTGAGCAGACATGGAGTAGGGTGGCCCACACAGCTCTCCTCTGAGCTGCTAATTAAGTTTTGCTGAATTCCCAATACATTAAAATCCTTTCACTCCATGTGGGCACTCTTCCTTTGCTTTTTTATTGGATAAACGTTACCTTTAATGGCTCCAGATATGCTCAAGATCAGGATGAGTATCCTATTTCTCTTTGAATCCTGCTATGTTCTTGGCCTCGGCTGCATCACGGCTGTGAGTTTCACAGCCAAATTACTCTCGTGTGGAAATACTCCCCTCTATCTGGTTCGATTTTTTAAATTTTTTTTTTCCCCTACACTTTCATCAGCCTGCCTGCTGGTTTCAGAGTTACCAGGCACATTGAATGGGAGCTCAGGGTCCGCTTGCTCCGTGCGATTCAGGGTTTATACCAAAGTTAATCATGTTCCTTCTTCTTCGTTTCATTTCTGAAGTAATGAGGGGAGAGAGAAAACCTAGCGTGTTGCTCTCACAATTGTTTTATAGCTGGTTGTGCCATAAATGCATGCAGCGGTGGATGGAGAAAATGCACCGAGCCTGCCCCAAAGCACACGCGTTCCAGTGGCCCGAGGGTGCTTGCTGTGTCTCACGGGAGCGGGTCGGAGCAAACCCAAGGGGGGATGTTTTGGGGCTGCTGGGGCAGAAAGGAGGGCGGTGTGGCTCTCCAGCTTGGTTTCTGCGTCTTCTCAGTGCCCTCCTTTGTGTTCAGCCTGCAGAAACGCATTGCGGAGTGCCGGTACTGGCCCGTGGAGGTCTGCAGGATGTCTGTGGCCTCACCCAGCAAAGGGAAAACTAGCAAAGCTGACAAGGTAAAAGTGGGGAGGGATATGTTGTTTTGGCTTGTGGAGCAGCATTGTGTTATCGAGCATTTTCCTTTCAATGCCTTTGTAATATCAAAACCAGCCTTGAACCAGCCAAAGCGAGTCAGAGAGCTAGAGGCTTTGTAAAGGGATTAATCAGCCTTATAGAGCTGTTAAATAGACAAAGGATAATATTTTTTCCTTATAGCATACAGAGCTTTTGCGGACGGTCTGTGGTAGCTTGGTGGAAAGGGGTCAGGGAGAGGGTGCTTTTTGAGAATTAAGGTAATTCACTGAGCTTATCTTCAGCGAATGGGGCTTTGGAACATGTTGAAGAAATTCATGCCTTCTTTCTCGGGGTGTAAATAAGTTATGCTTTTGCACATAAACTGGGGTGGTTTAACAAAGAAACAGCCCCTTAGCTGATGGTTCTGCTCCTGGCGGCTGGTCGTGTGAGAGCTCCTAATCTGTTCCAGGGCAAAGTCATATAAGTTGGTATAAATCCCTTTCAGCACTCAGTGGTGCCAGGATTTTGCAGCTCTGACGGAGATCCTTCTCCCTTACCTTCACTAGTCTGCTGCTAGCCTGGACTCTCAGACCTCCTTAGCTACCTGATTTCTGTCAAACCCGAGGTGCACAGCTCTGGCAGGGTCGCTTGGTTTTCTAACCACGCGGTTGATAATTTTGCAGCTGTATCTCAAAAAGATCATCCCGAGGAATGGCAAAGTGTGGGCATTAGAGAGAAAAGCTGCCCTGCTGGGATTGGGATAAAATTGATATTCTACATATTGAATGACTCCAGTGTATTCGTCCACGTTGTCTCGGCTGCGTGCCAGTGACGGAGAGCCACTGGCTCATCAGGTGCATCAGTTTGCTGTGGGGCCCCTTCTTAATGGGATCGGTGACCTTGTTTCCTTAAAGAGAATAACAGTCCGTTCAGTATCTCGGTCCCTTGCTCTGCGTTTCCAGGGAGATGAGGACAAGCAGATTTTCTTCCATGGCGTGGCGTATGTCAACATGGTGCCTTTGCTGTGCCCTGGTGTGAAGCAGATCCGAGGCGCTTTTCGTGTCTTTACCTACCAAGACAGCGAGGTGTTCGAGAAGGTGAGAGCAGACCGGACAGCCAGGCTCCGCTCCAGCTCCGCAGCTGTGTTTGCACAGAGTGGGGTTGGGAGCGGGCAGCATGGGCAGCGTGGTACTCAGAGGCTGGCTCTGAAACTTCACTGCCCTTCTGGTGATGGAAAAAAATAATGAGACAAGCTTTTAGGTGCGGATTTCTCAAAGGCAGGGGATTTCTGGGTGTGCGGGAGCAGGTTTGGGGGCTGAGAGAGGCTCTGAATCTCACTCCGCTCCCTTCTCTGCCAGCAGCTGAGCAGAGAGAGCTGTAAGAACACTCCTCTCTCCCCAGTCTGGAACATGGGCAAATGAACTGCGTTGCTGGGAAGAGCAAACAGTGGCTCTAAAAGGATAGCGTTACCCCAGGCAACAACGAAAAAAGCTGTCACTGGAGCTCTTTCAGCTGTAGCTCACGGAGGTTTATTTGTCTTTGCGTTTCTCCTCTCTCTGTTACTAAGAGTGACAGTTACATCTCCATTTTCCCACAGCACTCCCAGAACAGACCTGAGCTTGTTTCAGGAGGGCAGATGCACAGCCTGGTTTTTCTGCCCATGGCCCCCGTAGTGCTGCTGTCCAGGCCGCAGGAGCCGGGTGAATTACAGCCCTTCTCCCTGCCTCCATGCTCCCGCTGGCTGTTGCAAAGCAGGGCTGGGCGCACAACTGTTTGCTGCTCTCTGCTTTGCCGCCGTGATTAATGGCCTCTTGGCTGCCTGGTACTACTTGTCCTGTAGCGTTTATCTGTCGCAAGTGATGTGACACATGCTCTCTCTGTCGTTCTCGTTCTCTGGTTTTGTGGATGCTTTGGGCTGCTCCTTGGCCTGGGTCTAGACGGTCTCGGTATAGCTGCTCCGTCCTCTCCCCAGCATCCCCTCAGTCCTTGCTAGCCCATAAACCAGTGACGGCTGGGAGGGAACCGCCTGTCTAGGTGGTCACGCAGTGTGTAAACAGATAATCTGAAAAACCTGTTCCTTGCAGTTCACTGACGTGTGTCAGGGAAGCTGCTCCACACCAGAAGGTGAGCCAGGAGCCAAGAGTCACTGCAGGGCAGGCAGGGGCACCCAAAAAATTGCAGAGCGGACCTGGTGAGGGTAGCCAGATTCGTTTAACAGTCCACATCACCAGGCGAGTCCATAGCCGTGAGGCAGGTCCAGGATCAAGCCAGGAATTCAGGCCAGTGGGTCAGGATCAGGGCAGCACGGGGCTGGGTTCCAGCATATCTACCACATAGCTCAGGCAAGAATCAAGGGCCAGTGCCTCAGTGAAAATGCAGCTCTCGAGAGCGGACAGGGAGACCCTACTGAGGCTTTCTCAGGCAGCTCTTTTCATAGTCTAACCTGAGGCTTCACAGCTATACGGTGTCAGAGCTGGCCTTGAGCACCAGCAGCTAAACTCCTAGGAGGGGAGGATGAGGTTGCATAGCTTCTTCATGCATTTAGGACCCTGACAATGTGTTTTGTGATGTGAGAGGTTAAGGTCAAAGGGTGGGGAAGCCTAGTTTGTCCCTTGATTCCCTCTGTTCCCTCTTTTTTCCAGACCAAAAGTCAGCACAGTGTTTTCCGGGATCTGAGGACACAGCTCAGTCTGACTAAGGAAGGGTCGTGGACCCCAGGAATCAGTACTCCCCTTTCCAGAGCTGTTCCCGGCAAGACTCAGAAGGAAGACAAAGAGAAAATCACCAAAGATAAGGATTCCAACAGAAGGGTAAGGTCTAGAGCGGCATATTGCAACACGACTGCTCCGTTTCCACATCAGAGGTAGTTGGGGCATGCAGAAACCAGGGGCCGATGCTGTGTTGCCTCAGCCAACTGAGAGATACTCATTATCTTGAAATTTCAGTACATGCTGCCTGAACAAATGTACAACTCGCATCCTGAACTTGCGAAGGTGTGAGGTTTATTGAATCTGAAACAAGAGAGGCCTTTTCTTTTTCTTCAATAGATGTCCAACGCGCCCAAAATCCAGTTGTCAGATGCCACTGTAGAAGCTGAAAATGTCACATATCTCAGCCTTGATGGACAGGTAATTATGTATCTCCAAAGAGAAGGAAAGACTGCTAGACCATCACTGCGCCGGTGTCTCACACCTTTCACGCAATTAAATTCTTCAAGAGTGAGTTGGACGAGGGATGTTTCACGTAGATGCTGTCCTGGAGTTCTTCCAGTGACGTCCAGCTGGAGGGCAGTCTAGCATTGGGCTAGAAGGTCTCTGTAAATAATCAGGCGT
Organism: Gymnogyps californianus; assembly: GCF_018139145.2. NCBI lineage: Eukaryota > Metazoa > Chordata > Aves > Accipitriformes > Cathartidae > Gymnogyps > Gymnogyps californianus. The sequence goes on from NC_059485.1 coordinate 17,905,450, forward strand.
TTATTTAAACGGATTCCTTCATATTTTGGCTTCTTCCTCAAAAGATCTAGAATGCATATTCATTCTGCAAGTAGATTGATTATCTGGGCTTTCTCCTTTTTCCTAGACTGGTTTCTCGAGCTGAATTTTGCTGCTGTAAATCATTCTGAGGGCAGGTTATAAAACAAGCTGTATCTCTGCGGTTTGAAGAGGTTTTGCTGGAAGATCTGTAGCTATACGCTCAGTCTTTCATCATGCCAGTAATGGCTCTAGACAGCACGACATTGAGAGAGCAATGTTTATCTTCACAGCAATACGTTGAAGCAGGAACGTTCCTGGTGATGGAGATAAAGCTGGACAAGGCCTTGGTACCAAAGCGATTGCGAGAGGAGCTCACCAGACGGTGTGTGAAGACGTGCTGTAACTCTGGGGCTGACAGCTCATTTCTGCAGGATAGAAACAGGGCTGTACAGCGAGCCACCCCCTGGGAGCGCTCTGTAAGGACCAGCTGAGGGCCTGAGCCAAAGCCCACTGGAATCAGGGGGAGGATTTGGCCAGACTGCTTAAGGGATGGCATCTGGTGTGTTGGTAAAACACTTGTGTTCATCCGAGCTGGCATCTCCCTGCCATTCCTCTCAAAAAGAGAGACACCAGAGCAGCACAACAGTGTCTGCGTTCTCGTCCGGGCTTTGTTTCCCATTAATCCCCGTGTGCTTGCCTCTTGCGTGTGATGTTCAGCTGCTTGGTCAGGACTGGTCACCAGCATGGACTGCCCTGGGTAGCACTGCTTAACTTCACCATAGCATTCTGTCATTTTTTCCTTTTCGGAAGTTTTCTCACCATCTTCTACTCATTCCTCAGCTCTTACATTAGTTTTCACGTCATTCCGCTGTAGAGCTGCTCTCTCATCTCTCCTGCTTCGAGTCTTCCACTGTCTGTTTGATTTGAGGCAGTTTCCTCCTGTCCAGTGGTAGCCCTGCTGCGTTACAGTCTAGGAAAGGCCTAGCGTGTATAATTTATTGAATAAAAAAGAGAAAATGCAGCATATGAATAAAGTATAACAAGTGCAGGCGGTATGTCTCTCTCAAACAGAAATATAAGCAGCAGCCGTTCTTTGAAGGGCAAGTATGTGTGTTGTCTTCTGTGCTGCCTGCTGTCTTCTAGGAAGAACAGGTTGAGGAAGGTGAACCCCCCCTTAGAACAGACCTTCTCCTGGCCCGGTTTATACCATTTCTACTCCACTGCAACTTGCATGAATTCAGCGTAAGCCCTCCTCCTTCACCTGCCATGCGCAGCTGCAGATGTCAGGCCTGAAAAATGAGCCCTCCTGAGTCGTGGGAAGGGCTCTGTCTTGGGGGGCTCCAGCTGATGGCACGTGTGTCCTGGCAGACGAGATCAACAGTGAGGTTCTTTTTCTGGAAGGATTTTTAAATACATGTCTTAGTAGCAAACCATAGCTCTCTCCCTTGGGTTCCATCCAAAATCCTCTGTCAGCCTCCACTTGGCCCTCTTCGCTCGCTTGCTCTCCCCAGGTTGTTGTTGGTTTTCTTTTTCGCATCTGAAAGCGAAGCAGTTTGGTTTTCATCTGTCGCACTGGCGGAGGTAAGATGTCAGTGACGGGTGCCGCTCTGAGGCTGGGCGAGGGTGGGACTGTGAGCGTGGGAGCTGCGCTACCCACTTGTTCAGGCTTTTTGGCTTCCCGAGAAGCGGTGACGGGTCTCTGCAGGGCAAGGGGACCACTCAGGGCCACGGCACTAGACCGCACAGCAGAGAGCATGAGAGGGTTTTGTGTGGGAGAAGTGGCCAGGGCTCGGGACCTGGAGAAGGCAGCTGGTCAGGGGCTCTGTAAGCTGGCAGAACAGTTACAGGAGTGGTTTATATTTGATGGGGAATAAGCAATTTGCTTTGCTAATTGGGTAGGAGCCATCACAGGGATGTGACACCTTTGCTTGGTGGGCTGGATTGTGTTCTAAGGACCGAAGGTGTTTTGGTATCAGCAAGCAGGAAATCTTGATAAAAATCTCAATGAATCAAGGCTGTTTTGACACCAAGGTTTTTAATAAAATCTTAGTAAAAATTATGGTAATCCTAAGGGGTTTTGATCAATATTTGCAAGGTCACTGTAACTCTAGTAGTGGTACAGACAGGGTTGGTGTGGTGTCTAGGGGTCAACGCATGGCCAAGGGATGAGGTGCCGCAGCTGCACTGTGCGATGTCGGGAAGTGATGGATCGGGTGGCCTGGGATTTACAGTGATAAAATTCTTCAGAGCTTTCCTCAGGTTGGTTCCTTTCTTACAGCTGTTCTGGCAGACCCAGGAGGCTGTGAGTTAAAGAAAATCTGCTTCTCTAGGAGAGTGTTTTTGATTGCTAGCAATAACAAAGGTTAACCCTATTATGATGAGCTACAAGCATTGAACGTAGGTGCCTGGTCTTTACAGTTCATTCTTGGTCTGAGACTTCAGTTTTCCCCCGCCCGGGTCCCCGTGAGGTGTCTCAGGGGTACGATGACAGGCTGGAGCCCTCACGCTACAGGCTGCCTGCACCCAAGACAAGCCAACGTTGCTGGCAGTGTATCTGGCTGATCTCTTCTGTCTTCTCATTGACAGGGTCAAGCAGATGATTCCTCCTCGCCCTCCACTGCCTCCCCGGACTGCAGGAGCCAAGAAGGTACGTGCAAGAGCCCGTGGCCTTGCCACCACTCTGCCACCTCATCCTGCCCTCATCCCTCTCACACAGGAGAATCTTTATTCTCAATCTCAGCCCTGCAGCAACACATAGATGAAGTTTGAAGAGGAAATACACAGAAAAGAAAACTTCTGGATGTGTTATCTTCACAGTAGCATGCCTTGTGAAATCGTTCCTGGGCTGTGTCGTTCACGTTCGCAGCCCGTACGAAGGAGAGAGATGTAGCAAAGGCAGGGAAGGCTAGCAGTGTGGGGGTGTTTGGAAGGAAACGGGATGCTGGGGAAAGAGCTAACAGAACCTTACGTTTACCCCGGGCAGTCCCAACAGTTTCTTGTCTCAGACTAGCCCATGTGCTTCATCAGACCCAGACAAATGGGAACAGAATCAGCCCCGACCACTCTCAGGTCACCCAGAATTTTTGAGGGTTTTTGTGTGTGTGACATCCTCAGAAAATGGTCCGAGAGCGCTGGCTCGTCTTCTGTGGGTCCAGAGCAGCCGTCAAAGGAGAATGTCCTCGGATGGCCCCTGGCCAATGGTAAATTCAAAGCAACAGCGGGGGAAGAAGCAGCACTTCAATAACTGACCCCGGTGCTGCTGCAGAATTGATTTGTGCTGGACTGTCGGGAGTGCGCAGAGTGATACATTTTGATTACCGCAGCGCATGGAAGCTTCTGCCACTGAGATTCTGGAGATTACAGACCCTGCTGAAGAGGGCTGGCCCATGGGTTTAAAAGACTCCCAGCAAATGAGATATATTTTACTTACAGCCAATTATACTGCTATAGAAGAGATGACGATGACTGAAATACTGGCTTCTGATTGAAAAATATAGCAGGAGCAATACCTAATTATGAAGGAGCTCTTTTGTATTTACATGTCGATATTTTTGCAGCCCTCGGGCATGGACAGGAAAGGATGCATGACAGACTAATTGAGGCTTGAGTCAGGTGGAGTTTATGGGAGGCACGGGCTGTGGCAAATAAAATATATTTCAAGGTTGATGGCATAAGTGACTTGTGAAGTTTGATTACTTATTTATTTCCTAGGCGGTGGAAGATTATCACAACCATGTCACGAGCATTGCTGTTGCCATCCTAAATGAATACCATGAGCTCTTTGGGAAGCGGCTGCCTGACTGGGGAGCGATAGACCACCAAACCCTGGAGGAACAGAAGCGTCAGCTCAACTTCGAGCTCAATACCTCTGGGAAATATTTTGCTTTTAAGGAACAGCTAAAGGTAAAGAGTCCATTTGTGCTTTTCGCTTCCCTACTTGTTTTGTCTTGGCAGTTTCTCTGCACCTCCATGGTGGTAACTTAGGATGATGTGTTGCTCCAGAATCCCTTCCTGCCACCCGGGGCTGTTGCAGCGGGCATGGAGGGGACAGGTTTTCCCCTCTAATGGAGCAGGCACCAAGCTGCTTTCGTCACACACCAGGAGAACCGTTCCTGTCAATGGTGGGGAGACTCCAAAGCTGGTCACATCCATTTGCCCCATGCTCATAGCCTGAGGAAGGCAAAGCTGACTGCTCTTGCACACTCACAGTCTGCCCTGGCAGAAAAAGGAGGTTCCCCTCTCTCAGCTGGTCGGCCTCAGCCACGCTCTGCCCAGAGACCCCCTCTCTGTGCCGAGGGGACGAGCCTTCCCACATGTTGTCCCTAAAGGGGCACTGGTGTGTCAGGGAGAGCCGGGGCTGGGAGGTGGGAAAGGAATTCACCCCGGCTTGCTGGTTTTAGTTTTATCAGTGCTGGGCTGGATGTCTTCCTCAGAACTAAGTTGGAGCTTCAGGCAAAATCAGTGTGTTCTGGCTCTGTATGATTACGGAGCTGGTGCGGGGCACAGGGGGGACCTGCCTTGTCCAACAGTCGCGTGTCTCCACAGTATGCTGTAGTGAAGATTGTGAGGGAGAAATACCTGAAGACCACGGCATTTGAGACCCAGGAACAGTTCCAGGCATTTCTCAGTGAGCTCTACGTGTACCTCGTGGACCAGATGCATATTGCCCTGAACCAGGTAGGGAGAAACCTGGGTGATTTGGGACACGACTTCACTGTGGATCCAGGGCTAGACACTGCGTCTAGTGAAGGCAGGGGGACTTTTGCCTTCAAGACAGAAGCAGGCTCATGCTTTCATTTGCTGCCGTTATCACATGTCAGCCCCGAGCCACACTCAGAGGCAGGGTCCGGTGCATCTGTATCCCACTGCTACTAAATCCTGATAGCGGGATGTGTGCGAGATGCCACTAGTAAAAGCTGCTGTAGTTGGCTCGTGGTGAAGGTGGCTGGGTCTGTGCCATCTGCCCCTCACCCGGGCAGAGCACAGACCTTCCAGCATGAGCTGGGGTCACCAGTAAGTGACACTGCAGAAGTTTGACGTGGTCTTGATCTAGGGGATGCTTTTACTTGTCACAACTGCAAATAATGGATAATGCCCTGTCCCTGTGAGGCAGAGGTACCTGGGAATGACAGGAATGTGTCCCACCACAAACAGGAGCTGGAACAGCTTGCCTTTCCAACCCGCCCAGCCCCAGCCACCTCAGGCTGTACTCGGTGCAGTGCTAGACTGGGGACTGCTGCTGTACTGGGATCACATGAACCGTTCTTACCCTCCCCAGGGCTAACGCTCTGTCTCGTTCCCTACCAGCTACTGTCCGAGGAAGCTGCTTCTCCTGCCCCTCTGTCCCGCACAACCGAGGAGCAGCTCTGGCTCTTCGCTCACGAAGCTGAAGTCAACAAGGACTACAAGCTGGCATCTCTCTACCACCAGCAGGTAAAGGAGTCCCTCTGTTCTTTCCTGCCCGTCTCCCATGTGTCTGGGCTGACAGCCAGCACGCCATCGTGGCGGCGTAGGGCCTGTGTTGCTGACAGCTCAGCCAGCCCTGACTGTTGTGTACGGAGGAAGGAGATGAACGTGACCGGGATACTCAGGCTGAATGTGTGAGGGATTTTCTAGGGAGATGCTGCTCTCTGGAGGATGTGAGACAGAGCCTGGCCAGGTCACTGAGGACTTCAGGCCGGGGAAATGGGATGAGCTGGTCCAAAAGGTGTGCTGGGTCAGCACTGGGGACACTGGGCCCTCTAACAGGAGGCTAGGAGGAGGTCAGCTGAAGCTGGAGGACATGTGTTAGGTGAAGGAGGCTTAGAGGAAGCCCAGCACGATCCCAGTTAAGGGAAACCCTAGCATGTGATAGACAAGGGCTTGATTGTTGCTAAACTGGGCTGGGGTGGCCAGAGGAAAGCTGTGATCATTCCAGCGTTGTCTCCCCAGTCCGTTGTGTGTGCTGAGCATGATTGCAGCAGTCCTCACTCCAGCGATGATCTCTTTTGTCTAGCGGATAGCTCAGGACCAGCGCAACATCCAGTACTGGCTGGACTATGGGGCGTTCTGCCTCCTGCTCGAGGAAACAACCAAAGCCCAGGAGTGCTTCCAGCAGGCTCTTTCTCTGGACCCCCATCACATCCAAAGGTGCTGTGTGTTCCCGCTGGGTGGGTGGGAGGGTGAGGGGTGTCCCCCACCCCACTGCCTGGGGCCTGCAAGGCTAACCTGTGCGACCCTGTCCCCAGCTTGCTGCTCTGTGGGATTGTGGCTGTCGTGCTGCAGCACTATGAAGAGGCAGAGATTTTCTTTGAGGATGCCTGCTGCTTGGAGCCATCCAGCATTGTAGCCTGGACGCTTTCAGGTACAAAAGCAAGCCAGCCGGTGTGCTCGAGGCATTCCTGTAGAGCTGAGCATCGCTCCTGCCCCTGATCCTCTTCTCCCTGCTCTAATCTGAGGGCTAAGGGAAGGATTTTGCTAAGGGTCAGATGTCTGCTTATGCTGCTCTTTCTGTCTCCCATAGGTTTGTTTTATGAGCTGCAGAATAATAATATTCAGGCAGAAATGGCCTTCCGTGAGGCGAAGAAGCTACTGCAAGCACAGCTCGCCAAGGAGAGGAGCATCCCTGAGGCTGCTGAGGAAGAAGGAGGGAAAAAGAACATTTCTGCTGGGTGTGTGAGGTCTTCCAGCCCAGGCTCAGAAGAGTGCTTGCCAGGTAACGGCGGGCAAAACCAGGAGGTGCCCTAGCACCAGCAAGGAGGGGGCTCGGAGCACTGTGGGAGGTGACAAACAGTGAAAGGAGAGGAGAAATTTCTAAGTATTTCTAAGAGGAGAAATACAAAGGGTGAAGGAAGAAGATGTGGACTGTGAGCTAGAATAGACTGACCACAAACTACACCAGCGAGAGACAACAGCGGCAAGTGTGCTGCTTTAAATGATGAAGCTTTCTGAAAGCAGCACAGCCGATGCCTTGTCTTACCCGCAGCCTAGCAGAGGGACCAGTCTTTGCATTTATTATCCTGCCCCAGCCCAGTGCCGCTGATATACCCATGTGTGGGCAGCGGCCAGGGCGGCTGAAGGAAGCGAGTGTGCTTTTTGAGGCTTTGGGAGGGCAGAGCTACCCCTGTGACAGTCGTACATTAGGGTTCTCCGTGTTTAGCTTTCATGAAAGCTGTTGCTGTGACTTCCCAACACAGCTTGGAAAGCACTGCCACACCAATTCAAAGGGCAAAACAGCTGCTCGGTGGTGACCCTGAGCCGAAGGCTTCCTTTGGAACCCCGCTGATTCCAGCCTCACCCCGAGCCAAGACTTTCTGTCCTGAGTCCCAAATATTTGGCCAGGCTGCGGGAAACGTTGGCTGGCTTTATTTTTGACATTATCACTGCTCCAGGCAAAGTGCCGCAGGCAGGCAGGCAGGCAGGCAGGCCTCGTGTCATATGCCTTTTTTGCTCCTTCTGATTATGAGGGAAGGGATATTGCCTCATTTATACCTGTTTCTAGCTTCACATGGTAATCTTGTACTCAAAACCCCAGACCGAGATATTGCCTCCTGCAAAGAAATTTCTTCCCAGTTCTGAAAATCTGATAGATCTTTTATATTTTCTCTCTTCCCCATTTCTGCGGAATCACGCTCCAAGCTGGGCAGTTTATGGCAAACTCTTTCTTTGCACCTAATGGTTGTTGGGGATTTCATTCCAGAGAAGGTTCCAGATGGCTCACCTGACAAACTGCCAGAGGTGGTGGAGCCTGCCCTGGCCGGCACGGCACCCGAGGAAGAGGCTACTGCACCGGCGGCAGCCCTGAAAGGTTAGGGGATGGGGGCCTGGCGTGCCAGGGAGAGCCCAGTGCCGGGAGGTGGCCTCGTGTGATCAGAGGGGAGTAACTTGGGAGTACTGAGCCGTGGCCATCCTGATGCCAAGGCAAGACATCAAGGCTTGTTCTCTCTCCCTAGCCAGGGAATCTCCAGGCAAAGCAGGTTCATCCCAATTTTCAGAGCAGCACATCTCAGGATGGACAGCCAGCGGGTGAATGCAGCTCTCTCCCTACATGTCACTGCACCCAGCGGCCTTCATCGGCTGCTCGCATGTCTCCCTCCTGAGATGCCAGCTCTTAAACCGTCCCTACATATCTCCTCTGGTCATGTGTTTTGTGATCTGCCTCCTCTACAGCTCCACTCCCCAATGGGTGGCAAAAAGGTGGCAGTGCTGGGTGCTTCAGGCCCCACTGGGCTGGTTTGGGGAGGCAGGGGCCTCACTGTAGTTACCTCTGACAAGCTTCAATCATAAATTCCTACCTTTTCTTCCTCTGAGTTTGGACTGGAAAATTAGTGGGTGAAGAACATCGTTTCTTTTCACATCTCTTTGAAAAACTTAAGCCCTTCAGAAAGAAATGCTGAGTTAATCTCTGCTTCAGCCTCCCCTGCCACCTCCTGGGTTTTACACTGTGTTGCTGGGATTCCTCTGTCCCCACCAGGGTCTCAGCCCCTGCTCTTGCTTCAAAAATAAAAAGCCCACTTTGGGACTGATGGAGACACATTTTCTTGCAGCACCATCCCCTGGTTCAGGACTTAGCCAACCTCCCTGCACAATCTTCATGAAGGCAGTGGAATTCCTGATGAAAGTCAATGCTGTCCAGGTCAGCTCAGCGTGAAGTGGAGGAGTGGGAAGGGAGGTTTGGTCTCCTTCCCTCGGTTATTACCAAAGAGCTGGTGGCAAGCTCCAGCAAGCCCCCTTCTTGGGCTCAGAGAACAAGCTGTGCCTACCCCAGATGCCGAGTGCAAGAGGGAGCAAAACCACCGCTGCCCAGAAAAGCAAAACTGTGGCCGGGCAGAGTATTCAGACCAAAATGGTGGTTGTGGACACAGTCATCTCAGGCAGGCGAGGTTCTTGGGGTGCCTCAGCTCAGCACTGCTTGCTGCCGAGGGAGCAGCCAAGTCAGAAATGGTGCAGGTGCGCTCTTCTCTGTACATTCGGAGATGAGATGCATCATTGCAATGCCTCCAAGATGCCAGTACCCCTTTCTTGTTTCAGATGCTTGGGTATGTCAGTGTAATTTTTGTGTCACCTGTGGAACGTCCCTGTCCCACACAGTCATCTCTGTGGGATCTCTCTGACTGCTTTTTGCTGCCTGCCTTAATTTTACATGGCAGAAAGAGTTGCTTAAAGCAAAAAAGAACTAGGAGTAATGGAGGTAAATATTCAAAGGAGGGGGAAAAAAAAAAATCTCCTGTCTGTTTTCTGTTCATGGAAGTCAAATAGGTGCGAGTCAGTCCTCCTGCCGTGTCCTTCTGGGGGTGCCCGTGGTTTGCCTGCTCTCCTAACCGCGACGGTGTGCCGTTCCTCCGCAGTTTGTTCACAGGGCGCTTGCCCACGAGCTGCTGAGCCTTCAGGGAGGCCCTCCTGTGCGTACTACCTGGCGCTGGCCCAGACTTACTTGCTGAAGGAAGATCTCTCCAGATGTGAAGAATGTCTCTGCGAGGCCGTTAGGATTGACTACATGGTAATTCCGTGTGCGTTCCTGGGGTGCAGCACGGTGTCCCGAAGCAGGACACTGGCCAAACACCGCAGCAGACTCTGCCTGTGTTGTTGCTGCGTGTGAACCTAGAGCCCACGCTTCATTTACACTTGAGCAATTCTAATGTTAGTCTGCAGCAGTTTCTGCAGGGGAGGACAACCATAGCTGATGAACCACATCAAGCTGCGGCTGCAGCACTGCCCTCCTCATTACCCCGCTTATTACTCGCCTTCTGTCATCTCCTACACAGACAGGCGGCATTTCTGAGCGAGGACTCCTCTCTCTGCAGTGTCTGCCTTTCTTTTCCCTTTGAACACGTATATCCTGATCCTCTTTCCCTCTGTCGGTGGCTCAGGTTCCGTTTCATGAGAAACAAGGTTGCTATTCAGCAGAGAGGGAAGGCGGCTTTGGAGAGTCAGGTTGAATGGAAGGCAGAGGGGGCTGTGAAGCTGACATCTCCAAATGCTGTTTGCATACTCACCAGAGCTGGGGAGCCTTGCACGGGCCAGGACACCGTGCAGGAAAGGCTGGAGGGGACTCCCATTGCTGGTGTTATGCAGGCAGCCCACTGACTTGATTTTAACTCTGTACGTAAAATCTGTCCTGCTATCATCAAACACCGGCCAGCTCTTCCTTTCTGCTGATTACAGGGGTCCCTGCCCCTCTCCCAGGTCTCTCTCCCTCCCGTCTCCCAGCCACGTCTCACTCCTGGGTTTGTGTGCACAGAATCCAAATGTCTGGGCTCAGAAAGGGCACCTGTGCTACCTGAAGAGGGACTTTGGTGAGGCAAAGGAGTGCTACGAGCGAACCGTCAGTTTTGTGGAGGATGCTGCGGATATGCACTTCGTTTACCTGCGCCTGGGCTCCATCTACCTGGAAGAGAAAGAGGTGAGGAGCCAGCAGGAGCGGTGGAAGAGAATTTGCCACAAAGCAAATAGCAGGAGATTCCAGACCCCAGGTACAAGACACCATTAGCTGTAGCTATAGCCAAGACCTCGCAACACAGCAAACCCTTCTGGAGTGCTCAGCTCCTTGGAGCATGGACCTGTCCCGTTCCTTTGTGCCAGCTCCAAGTCCCAGTTGCAATGCCTCAGGGTGCTGCCGAGCCATCGTCGGGGGCAGCGGGCAGGCTCTCAGCCCCCCGAGCAGCAGTTGGGATGGTGGGTGTCTGAGCCTTACTGGAGATGGGGTGTTTGGCAAATTCCTGAGGGGGGGGGGGGGCTGTTTGTGGAGCGATGCGTTTGATGCAGAGACAAACGCGATCGTCTCTCTCCTGACAGTACGGCCGGGCCAAGCAGACCTACCTGCTCGCCTGCAAGAACTCTGCGTCCTGTCTCACCTGGCTGGGGGTGGGAATCGCCTGCTACAGGGTAAGTGCAATTACCTTCAAGTCATTTGTGCTTTTAACTGGCTCTGCGGCACGGGATGCAGGGCTTGCTTTTGCGTGATCCCCTTTAATAAAGTAAAGCTTGGCTGCCTGTGAAACCAACGCTCCTGAAGGCCATCGTGTGCCGTGTGCTGTCACGGTCCCAGCGTGGCACCCCGGGCTGCTCGAATGGGAGATGTCAGAGGACAGTCACCCTCAGCAGCTGCTCTGGGAGCAGCAATCCTTCCCCCCCTCGTCCCGCTGCCAGGGCCTGCCAGCACCTCCTTCCCCAGGATGTCGTGGCAAGCACATAACGCAGGCCTGGGCTTTGCTCTGAGTGCCTGCCTGCACATGACCTGCATGTCACCACGAAGGAATTGAGCAGAGTATCAGCAGAGAGGAATCTCGGTGCTTTCCCTGCCCAAAGGAATCCAGCGCCTCTGAAGGGCTGCCAAGGACACCCAGCCACCGGCAGCGCGGTATCTCCCAGAGGTACACCTCGCGAGGTTCCTCCAAGGGAGTTTGGCTGAGGGATGCAAGCAGGGAAAGAACTTGAACTTCTCTTTCCCCCTTGGCCAAATGCATGCCTCCTGGGAGGCTGCGGACTTGAGCCAGGGAGATGAGCGGTGGCGTGGGAGCTGGCTGCAGCCCACCGGGCACCAGCTATCCCTGCCTCCCGGCAGCCACCGCGCAGCAGGAATAGGGATCAGGACCAGAGTCATGTTTCCTCGCGGAGCTGGACCACTCCGTTTCCCAGTGTTTGTGCTGCTTTCCTTACAGCTGGGGGCCGATTTGTAAATACAGCGTGTGCTCCCACGGGGGTCGGGAGTCAGCGGTGAGAGGCTTGCCCTCCAGACCGGAGAGCTGGATGCTGGCACCGAGGATAACTGGTTGTCTCTGCCCTAAATCTTTCCCCTGCATCCCTATCAGGGAAACCCAGCTAGATGCTTTTGTTGCACTGATTTCTTCGGCTGTTAGAGCAGATGCCCGTTCAGTTCTGAAGCCCTTTCTGCCTGCTGGTTTTTTTTTTTCCAACGCCTCTCCTTCTCTCTCTCAAGCTGGAAGAGATGGTGGAAGCAGAGGATGCTCTCTCTGAAGCCAATGCCCTAAATAACACCAACGCTGAAGTGTGGGGATACCTCGCCCTCATCTGCCTGCAAGTGAGTGCCCAGCCAGCCAGCGGCTCCCACCGCCAGCCTGGTAGAGCTGAGGGGGTTTCATCGGCATCTGTTCATGAGCCTGAAGAACACGTTGTAGATCTCGGTGGTAAAAATAGTTTGGGGGCTGCGCTCGGGGAAAGCGAAGCATTCGGATGGCAGAAGCGGCGCCCTTCCTCACCGCCTGTCGTAGCCTGACGCGCTTACTCCCCTGGGGCACGTCCTTCGTGCTGAGCTTCCTTACGACGTGTTATTTCACCGAGAACCTGCGCCTTTCCTGCGGGCTGGTTTCCTCACTGCCTGCTCTTGTGTCGTTTCTCCAGGGAGGACGGCAGCTGGAGGCAGAGCAGTGCTACAAATACGCCGTCAAGGTTGGTGTCTCTGCACTGCTGCGGGGTCGGCAGGGCAGGCAGGACAGGCAGGGCAGCACGTGGGCTGCCGGCGAGCGGGAAGGAAGCCGGCCCAGAGCGTTCCCTTTTATCCTGCAAGTTTAATTTGCCGATGTGGGATAGAAAATACGACGTATGAAGACGCGGCGTAGGAAAAGCTGCCCTTTCGGGGCTCTTGGCCTCGCCTGCTCCCCTCCTGTTGGTGTCCCAGCTCATCACCGATACCGGCAGAGCGAGGAAATGGCCGTTCCTGGGGGGGGGTCCCCGGGGGGGACCGGTGGGTCGCAGCGCTGCAGCCGGGGGTGCGTGTGGGACTTGTCTGACCCCCCCCCCCCCCCCCCCATTCTTTTCCCGCAGCTGGGCCTGACGAACGACGCGTTGCTGCGGGAGATCCGCGCCGCCCAGCAGCGGCTCGGCTTCGGCAACCCGGCCCTCTGAGCCCCCGCGCCCGCCGGGGAGGCCGCCCCGCCGCTTCCCCCCCCCCCCCCCGCTCGCTCCGGCGTTGCCCCCCCCCCCGCCCGTTATGTGGCCCCGTCCCACATAAACTCCCGCCGCCCCGAGGGCTCGTTCCCGCCTCTACCGCCATCGCTCCGCGGCCCCAGAGCGGCGGGTACCCCGGGCCACCCGAGGGGCGGGGCGGGGCGGGAGGGTGTCACGTGATGCGCTGCCGCCCCCTTCCCCGCGGGGCGTGGCGGCGGGCGGCGCGCGCGGATTGGCGGCGGCCGCGCGGGACGGTTGAGCCGGCGGCGCGCGCCATGGCGGCAGGTAGCGGCGGGGCGGGGGCGCGGAGGTACCGGGGGCGTCACGGGGGCGGCGGGTCTCGGGACACGGAGATAACGGGGGCGTCACCGGGCTCGGGGGCGACACCGGAGCTGGGGGGACTCGGAGCACGGGGATACCGGGGCTGGGGGGCTCGGGACATGAGGAGGCTCGGAGCACGGAGGTAACGGGGGCGTCATCGGGGCAGGAGAACTCGGAACACGGGGTTACCGGGGCCGTCACCGGGCTCGGGGCACGGGGGCGACACCGGGGCTGGGGGGACTCGGAGCACGGGGGTAATGGAGGCGTCACCGAGCATGGGGACGACACCGGAGCTGGGGGGACTCGGAGCACAGAGATAACGGGGGCGTCACCGGGGCTGGGGGGACTCGGGGCACGGAGATACCGGGGGGCGTCACCGGGGCTGGGGGAGGGGGGGGGAAGCTCGGGTCATGACGGGGCTCGGGACAGGGAGATAACGGGGGTGCCAGCGGGGCTGGGGAGACTCAGGACACGGAGGTACCAGGGGCATCACCGGGCTTGGAGCACGAGGGCGACACCGGGGCTGGGGGTACTCGGGACATGGAGATAACGGGGTGCCAACAGGGCAGGGGACCTCGGGACACAGGGGCATCGGCGGGATCCCCGGTACAGGGGGTAACGGGGGGCGTCCGGGCGGGGGTACCGTCCCCCCGCCGATCCCGGTACCGGCAGCCTGGCAGCGTCCCTACCTGAACGTCTTCAAACACTTCCGCGTGGAGGAGTGGAAGCGCTCTGCCAGGGAGGGGGACGTGGCCGCCCTCACGGTAACGGAGGCACCGGCTTGGTGGGGTGGGGGGGCACCGGCCACGCGTGGGCAGCGCTGACCCTCTCCCCAACCCCATCACCTTTTTCCGTGGTTTCGGAAGGACGCGAGGCTGAAAGGAACCGTCTACCGGATCCGGGGCTCCGTCCCCGCCAGCAGCTACCTGCAGCTGCCCCGGACGGGGACGCAGTCGCTGGGGCTGGCGGGGCGCTACCTCTACCTGCTCTTCAGGCCCATGCCCCGCAAGCACTTCGTCGTCCACCTGGATGTGACCACCGAGGTACGTGACACGGGGGCGGCCTCGTTAAACTGCCGTCGTTAGCGTCGTGGACCGATTGAAGGACGGGGCGGGTGGCAAGCGGTGGCCTTCTGCGTTTGGGGGGGGGTGTGTGCAGAACTTGGCTGGTGTTTGTTGCTGCTGGTGGGTTACCCCGGGCTGGAGATGGTTTCCATCCTCGTTGGTGGCATCTCTGCTGGGGACAGGGGACATGGAGGGGACAGGAGACACGGCCACCCGCCTTCTCCTCTGCAGCATTTCCCTGCCGAAGCCACCAGGGTGACTAAAGCTCTGCGCTGTGTGTCTCTGTCTTCTCAGGAAAACCAAGTGGTTCGCATCTCTTTCTCCAACCTCTTTAAGGAGTTCAAATCCACAGCCACCTGGCTGCAGTTCCCCTTCATCTGCGGCGCAGCCAAGGGCTCGGTGTACGACTGCGCGGCCAGGGCGTCCAGGCACGGTGAGGAGCGTGCGTGGTGCTGCTGCCGCTGCTGCTCGCGGCGCGGTCGGGACTGGGCTGGCCCATCACCGCCGAAATAAATTGTTAGGAAATAAATCAGTTCAGCCGTTGACTCAATGCGTTCGAGGAGGGTGGAGAGTGGTGGTCCTGAGCAGGAGACCTTCAGCAGCTGGAAGGTCGGAGCCGTAGCTCCCGGGAGGGATGTCCCCCGTCCCCGTTCTCCCCAGCAGTGGGGTGCAGTGTCAGGCCGGGCATGAGTCCACGGAGGCAGCGGGGCTGCTTGTCTGTCCTCCCCCACCCCTGCGCTGCACTAGCGAGCTACGAGGCGCGTGTTCCCATCTCCCATCTTGGCACAGACAAGCCAAGCCTGGTGGGAGTCTTGACTGGTAAATACTTTTTACTTAACGGTGTTAATCTTGCGTCTCCCGTTCTGCAAGGTCCACGGGCCGAGGTCTGTAGCATCTTTTTCCAGTTTCCCTTTTGCCAGCTGCCGCTCTCCTCCCCAGATCTCGTGGGAGCAGCCCCTGCTGACGTGCGCTGGACCTGCCTGGTGCTCGACCTCCACTCCATCCTCTCCCTCTACCTCAACCGCCGTTACAGCCACCTCAAGAGCGTCAAGCTCTGCTCCAACCTCCTGGTAAAAAACCTCTGCACGAGCGACTTGGTGTTCGACCCAGGTAGGAGCTGAGACTTCGGGGTGGCCTCTGGTTTCTCTTGTGATTTAAACCCAGCCTGGATGGAACCCCTCGGTGTTTAAAGCCGCTTTTACAAGCGCGGTGCTAGCAAGGCTGTTAGCCCTGGCAGAGCACTAGGCTGCCGTTACTGTAGCAGTACGAAGCAGAAAGGGCAAAATACTGGTACGACGTTAAGTTGGTGAATACAATCTCCCGACCTCTGGAGGAAAGCGTCCTCTTATTTTCCAGCTGTAAAAGTGAATGATAAGAGCAAAGTTAAATATCTTACCAAGGTTAGAATTTTTTTTCAGGGGAAAAAAATTAAAGATGTTACCAAGCCTCACTTCTCCAAGGCCTGTGCTTTTATCTGCTGGAAGAGCCTGTGGGTTTTTTTTCCTCTCAGAAATCTTCCAACCTCCTTTTTTTAATCCACCTGCTCAGTGTGGCAGAGATACTTAGATCAAAACCTTTGTTTCTGCCTTTCTTTTTTTGTGCTGGAAATCTGCCCGAACCGACTGGCCTGCTGGAAGGCATCAGTGAGGAGGAAGTTCTAGATGCTGCTTTCAGATTCCTGAAATTTCTTCTATCTTGAAGACTTTCATAAAGTTACAAAGGCATGAAGGAAATGAGAGGAAAATGAGAACAGAGCCTTAATACAAATCACATGAAACTGCTGAATCACTGAATAGAAAACTAAGTGAATCTTGGGCCTGGGGATTTATAACTCGATACCAAGGGTTTATGCTCTGAGATCTTCTTTGGAGGTCGAGAGTTTCAGGAATACTCCTGTGCAAAGGTGCGTTAGTTTGTTACAGACCTCTGGGTTGTAATCTTTGTTTTTCAGGTGTTCTCAAAGAGGGAAGTGGTTTGCGCCCATGTCCCACAGGAGACGTGATTTCAGCCAGCTCCACGGGCCTTGGAGAACTCACTCTCTTTATCTTTATCTCTGTGCTGCCAGATGTGACCTTCTCCAAGGCCCGGCAAGCCGACCCGGCCTGCCGCGGGGTCGCTCCCATGCCGCGGGAAATGGCTTTCCCTGTGCCGAAGGGAGAGAAGTGGCACGACCTCTACGACTACATCAGGTACGGCTGCTCCCGGCTGCGTTTGAACCCACCGCGGCTCTGAGACCTCCCCGTTCCCCGGGGGAAGGCAGGATGGGTAACGCCGCTTAAGGAATGACAGATCCGGACAAACCTGGGCCTCGAGTGGAGACATTTTGGTCACCGCAACTCCAGCATTTAGGTGTCGTTAACACATCTACCCTGGTCTAAGCTTAATTGCTGATCGGTGATGTTTTGGGGCAGGAAAAAGGCTGTAGAGCACTCCCATGCTTGGCGTTAAGACCAGTCCTCTCTCCCAATGATCTCTTGCTGGGATTGCTCCCGTGGCTAACTTAGCATAATGCAAGCCTTTCTTCTGTGCGGTGCTGTTCCTCGGGAGCTAAAGGGTAGTCTGACAGGGGCTGCTGAGCTGTCACCGGCCGTAACGCCTCGTCGGGAGGCAGACGTAAGCGTACCTTCCTCAGCTTCGGTGCTGGGCTACCATCGGTGGTGAGGTTTTTTGCCAGAGAAAACTGTGTCAGTCATAAATTGCAGCTCATCGCAGTTAGCGGTGTTGCCTGAAGCGTGCAGTGCCAAGTTAACCCTTGGAAAGTAACGGTGTAGATCAGACCTGGGAGATGCTTTAATATCGCTATATTTGGGGGAGGATGGGGCAAAAGGGGGAATCTTATAGGAGACAGCGAAGAGGCTTTTGTGCCAGGCAGTGAGTTATCAAGTGGGATTCCCGGGTGCCAGTGCAATATCCCCATTACAGGGCGCCTTCCTCTGATTTTGCTCAGGTTCCCATCCGACGGGTCCAAGCTGCCGTACGACTCCATCCAGAAGAGCTGTTCCGGTCCTGCGGCAGGTGGGAAGGCTGGGGACAGGAGCTGAGGCTGTGCCACCCCGGGTGGATGCCTTCGGTTTCCGAAAGAGCCCAACCCGCTCCTCGTGTCACCCAGGTGGCCAAGTTTCGGGGGACCCCATCCGCCAGCTGCCCCAGCCGGTGACGCTCACCAAAGCAGTCCGTGACCGACTGTCCCTCATCCATCAGATAACCAGTCCCAAAGCTGTAAGTGCACAGTGGAGGAGGCTGTAACTTCTTGCTTTCTGCCTCCCGTGGAGTTTTTCCCCACATTTTGTCTTTGAGTTCCTTTATTTAGGACGTAGAAGCTGCTTGTTGTCGTTCGCAGCTGATCCGGGCAGGTCAGACCCCGATCCGGGCACGGTCTGTTGACCGCAGCCCTGCAGTTAATGACTGGGTGGTTCAGTCTGGCGTGGCATTTATCTTGTCTCTGCTATGCCCTAAGTACCTCATAATCTCCAGACATCTATCCTCCCTGTCACAGCTGAGGCAGCAAATAGTTGGGTCTTCAAATTATAGATAGGAAATGAGGACTGGAGACTAAAGAACTTGATCGGGTGCCCTCAGAGAGCAGAGCAGTGAGTGGAGTCCGGGTTGCAGGCAGCTGCCCTCACCGCTGCTTTCCCCTTCCCTGCTGGTGGTGATGCGGGAGCTGGTGCTCAGACTGGCTTACCAGACAGCGTGGTGATGGGCTTTTGGAGAGGGACTGGGGGAAGCCATCCTTCTCACGCTGTGGAGAGGGAGAAAAAGAGGAGTGCAACCACTTTGCTGTTCTGAACCAGGATGCGCCGAGCCAGCTGGCCGGGCGCTTTTAGCCTCCTCTGCTCACTGGGCAGCTCTTCCAGAGACTGTTCAGGGCTGGATCTTTCCTGGGGCTCTCGTTTGCTGTCTGGAGGAGGTGAACTGTGCACGCACAACACTGGGAGTGTAGGGAGAGTGGCTGGTTATCGTACCTGGCCAAGCTAGGTACCCAAAGGGATGCTCTCCCTCCACGTTGCTTCGTCCTTGTTGGTATCGCTGTGAAGAGTCACTCGGGAGAGACGCGGGTGTCTCCCTGTCTCTGCCTTTGCAATGGGTGGAAGGTGCTGGGAGGAGGGCTAATGTCTGTCTGAGGTTTTGCTCTTTCTCAGATGCCACGCTGGTGTCCTGTAATTACAAAAAGCATCCCTGAGGTTCACCTGACAGCCCCAGGCCCTCCTCGTGGGGACGAGGAGCTAGAGAAGAACCAGAGACCGCACAGTGCGGGGGACACTGGGCAGTCCCTGGCAGTCAGTGATGGCGGCATCCACGTGTATGCTCACCGGAGGAGCAAACGAACCATCCGAGCTGTCCGCACCAGCTCAGAGGAGGTGGGTGAAGCGCTGAGGGGTCACAGCAGCCCAGGGGTGCCTTTGGGACGCCGACGGCTGATGCTTGTGAGCCCGGCAGAAGCAGCAGAGGGAACGCAAGCTTCAGGCTGGAGTTTCAGTTAATCCTATGGAGTCCTTTTGCTGGCGTTAGTTTTTCTGACTAGCATTTCTCCTTTCTACTAGTATCTTACTTGCCTTGAAAGAGGGACCCTGTGTTCAAACGCACTGACCTTAAGCCAATAACGTATGTTTACTAATTTGCCCAGAGCATGTACAGGAAGGGCCCTGGACCAGGCGTGCCGTCCGGCAGGAGAGCCTCTGCCTGCAGGGTAAGAGGACAGCCCTTCCCGCAGCACCCACCGCCTCCCTGGGCATCGCCAGGGCGCTGGGAAGGGCTGGCTCTAACTCCCCAGCCTGGGTGGGAGAGCTGCTTAACACTGGGAAATCCCAGCTCCTCCTTCCTGCCAGATTTGTCTTCTGCCAGGTTAAATACTTTAAAACCATCCCCTCTAACAGGAGAGAACCCAAAGCTGCCTCTGTGCTTTAAAGAGAAACTAGCAATGGGGGTGGAGGACCTCAGTCTGGCTCTAAGTGCGACAGTGCTGTCTGGTTTTTTTTTCCAGAGGCTCTTACCGGATCCCATCCTGAAGCTGAGAATGATTATTGGTTTTGGAGGCTGCAGCACCAAATGGGTCAGTAGCTCAGACGATTTGAGGAGTTGATCTGTAATCACGTGGCCCGGGTATTGATTTTTTTGGAGGCATGGAAGGCAGCTGAGTGCCACCCTTCCTGCACTTCTTGATGGAGAAAATGACCCCAAAGCAGACAGGCACGAGCTTATGTTTGTGCACGGGTCTTCCGCTGTTACAATGGTGAATTAGGAATTACGGGGGCCTTTTAGATCTGACGGCTTCTGCGTTTTAACACGTTAAAATTAGAGCTGCTTTGTAGGAGTCTGGAAAGGAAGGGCTGTGGTTTGGATTGTTTCCGTGGGGCACTGTGCCTTGCAGGAGCCCAGCCTGCGGTCTGTGTTAGGGTAAAGAAAGGGTCGTTTTAGTTCAGCCAGTTCAAGGCTCTGCCAACAACATCGTTTTCCTTCTATCTGCTGTTCGTGTAGCAGGCACGATTGGTACGGTAAATCCACTGAATTAAGTAGAATGTTGGCTGGGCTCTTAGTTTTCCTTTGCGAGTTAGAAGAGTACTTGTTGTATGGGAGAGCGTCCTCTCACCTGCGCACGTGCAGCAGATCTCCTGTTGCAGAAATCTCTGCGGGTCCAGCCTAGGCGCTGGGGCACCTCTGGAGGATCTGCAGCCCTCCCGTTCCTGTCTCGGTCCTGCAGGCGCTGTGGACTCGGAACAATGCTGCAGTGGTCTACCCCTGCCACGCTGTTATAGTGACCTTGCAGATCCAGACCGGAGAGCAGAGGTTCTTCATCGGACACACGGATAAGGTCAGCGTAACTCTCCTTATGAAGCCCTACGGCAGCGCTGTGCTGGTACCCCAGATGTAACCCCGGTCCCAGCTCTCCTCTAACCTGGTTGCTTCCCGCAGGTGTCGGCGCTGGCCTTCAACGGGAACAGCACCTTGCTGGCTTCCGCGCAGGCTGGCACCCTGAGCGTGGTGCGCCTCTGGGACTTCCCGACGGGCAGCTGCCTCTCGGTGTTTAAAACCCACGTCCACTCCCTCTTGTCCCTGAGGTGGGTTGCAGCCTGGGCGCAGGGATGCGTTCAGGTGGGTTAAGCGTTGCAGCACGGCAGCTTTTCTGTGCTATTCACACGTGATAAACCAGGGGTGAATTACAGCTCTCCTTCAACTGCCTGTGTTTATCACCGAGACCTGCTGGCAGCTTGGCTCAGAACAGCCGATACGCTGCCAGCTCCCTCCTGAGCTTATCCCTCAGGTCTCGCTGTCTCCCATACCCTGAACTTGTCTCCTTTTATTCCCTGCTGAGACGCACCCGGGGTACAAGGAGCTGCGTTTCACCACGTGGCCTCTTCTTGCAGCTTTTCCTACAGTGGAGCCGTTCTGTGCGGTGTCGGAAAGGATGGGCACGGCAAAACGGTGAGAACTGCAACTTGGTTTTGGAGGTTTCCCTGCCCTGCGAAAAAGCAACGTGAGGTGGCTGTTCTCCCAGATTATGTAGCTATTTTGCAGACAAACCTCTGCTCTGGGCTTTCCTAGACATGTTCTTCACTGTAGTCGGAGGGAGATCCCTTTCTCCTTAGCTGCTTAGAAAATACTTTCCTTCTACCTGATGCTTGTGACCGTTCGCGTGCACGTTCCTCAGCTGCAAGCAAACAAATCCTTTCGGAAGCAGCCTGTGAGACCTGCTCGGCTTGAGCTTTGGGGCTGTTTCTGTCCCTGGTGTGGTCCCAGCTATGAGCCCAGGCCGGGTGATGAAGGCGGCTGTGTGATTCTGCCTGCACCCTACGGGGATCGCCGCAGGCTCGTGCGCAGCGTTGCCGCCCGCCTCCGCAGCCGTTCCGGCCCACCGGGCTGAGGGTGACACACGTTTGTGTGGCATTTCAAGCTGGAAGGCTTGCAAGTACATAGTGAAGGAATGGAAGTTGAAATGGGAGGTTCAGCACCGACTGGAGCCCCCAAACCCTTTTTTTTTTTTTTTTTAATATCATTTAGGGCAAGATGCGAGATTTAATCTTTCAGTTCTGAGCATCGCAGGCATCGCTGCTGGAAGGGATGCTGGGCACTGAAGCTGCCACTCACCGATGTAGCTAGGGGATGACGCAGATCCCACATGTAGCAGTCAAAATTGTTTCATGGGACTGGGGGTTTTGCTTTGTCAGTGGAACTGTTTTCATCCACTGATCCCTTATTGACGACCACCAGCAATTAGCTGTGCCATTGCTAACTGCGTACTGCCTGCAGGAAGAAACAAACAGTGCTCCGTTTTTTTTCCCCAGCACGTGGCAGCGGTCCGTGATCCGGGTGGGAGCTGACGAGCTGAAACTGGAGAGGGGGGGGATCAACAGGGCGAAAGCAGGATGGGAGAACGAGGGGTGCTGGGGGGCTGGCCAGGAGCACCTCTCCCAGGGTGATGCCTCAGCCCATCCCCGCCTCCGAGGTGATCCTGGGTCTGTTTTTAACGCTGTTCTGAAGTGCAGAGCATCAAATCACCTGCATTTCTTCACTCATCTCCCCCTTTCCTTTGGGGAAGGGGTTTGACTCTCTTGCCCCTCGTGACGGGCACTGCGAGCACGCAAACCTGCATCGGAGCAAAGTGCTACGAGAGCCGGTGCAGCCGGACACGTGCTACCTCCAGCTCTCGTGGACCGGCTCAGCCCTGGTACAGCTCTTATATCTCAGCAGGCAGAGTTCCCACTCCTCTGTGGATTTTCTTTCCAAGTCTGAGCCCTGTTGCCAGGCAGCTCTGGGATTTAGAACCTATAATTATGGATGCCAGATGAGTATATTGCCATGAAGCTTTGCAAAGCTGTTGGACTGTCCTAAACCCTCTGTGCGAGAGGTTTTTTTTTTTCCCCTGCTTCAACTCTGTTATCAATACTTTGTGCCCAGCTCTGAAGCAGGCTCCCGTACGTGCAGCTGGTCAGCTGCTGTGATGAAAAGCTCTTTTGCTGCCAAGGTTTCCACGTTTGAGCAGCTCTGCCATCGTGTTTTCTTGCTTCAGATGGTGGTGGTGTGGAACGCTGCTCAGGTGACCCGTGGCGGAGAGGTTGCCGTGCTGGCCAAAGCGCACACGGATGTGGACATCCAGGCCTTGAAGATTGCTTTTTTTGATGATACCAGGTAGCGTGCAAAGAAAATAAATCAAAAGCATCGGTTCTGGCATGGCTGGGGCTGGGGGCAGGTCTTGGTGCTGCAACCATCCAGGCTTGCAGGAGCAGGGTGCTGCGGTTTCCATTCCTGTTCTCGGTCCTCGCTGTCAGGCAGCGGCCCTTGGGGCACTGACCTTTCACCAGGGGCTTGGAAAGTCCTGCCCTGGTCCTCACGCAATCTCTCCCGGGACAGGATGGTGTCGTGCGGCCGGGACAACGTCAGGCTGTGGCGAGTGCGGAGCGGAGCGTTACGCTCGTGTCCCGTCAATCTGGGCGAGTACCATTCCCTGGAGTTCACCGACCTGGCCTTCGAGGAAGGGCACGTGGCCGAGCGGGAGCCGGAGGACCGCACGCTGTAAGGGGCTGCTGGGCTCTGCCGTCACTCGTCCTCGGGACAGCCTGCCAGGAGGGAGCTCTACGGCTCTCGGCTGCCTTTAGCATCCTCCTTCCCTCTCCTCTGCGGGAGCACGGCGTTTTGCTTGGGTTTTCCCTGCAAAATACAGGTGCCTCCTGGAGCTGGGAGAGCCTCTCCCCTCCTCAGTATGCTTCACTTCCCAAAAGAGGTTCAGCTGCCTGCAGAACAGCCCAAGAAATGGGTCTTTCCTCTTGCTGTACTGATGTTTTGCTGTATTTAGTGAATCCCTCCCCAACCTGAGGCTTGTGGTTAGCTTTCTGTTGGCAGCGGGAGGTGTGTGGTGCGTATCCTCTCGCATATAGACAGATACACACGTTTTTTTGTTGTTTTATTTTAATCATCAAAGCCAGACCTTTGTTGCTACCGCATACCGTTCCCTAAAGGCAGAGCTGTTGGCTCAGCTGGCCCGGCCTTCCCCCGGGCTGTGTCCTGTGGCAGAGAGAGATTCTTTTCTGAAGTCTGTGCTGAGCTTTTGGCTCTTTTGCTAATTAACGTTTCAAAGGGACAGGAAATAAAATAGGAAGCTCTGACTTGGTTGGAGATTTGTAGGGTAGCGCATGGAAAGGTGCCCTTGGACACCTCGTTGACCTGTTAGGTTACTGTGAACCAGAATTGCTTTCCATCGGGCAAACAGTTTTAACGGGTAAACCAAGCTGGGTTTTTACTAAACCGTGCCGCCACGGCTCCTCTTAACCCTGGCGTGCCGGAGCAGGGGTCTCTTTCCTTTACAGCTTTGTCTGCAGCAAGAGCGGCCATGTCCTGGAGGTGGACTACAAGAACGTCTGCATGAGGAGCGCGCGGCGGCTCCTGCCCGCACGGCCCCGGGGCTGCCAGCGGCAGGACAAGGCAGGCAGCGGCGCAGGTAGGAGTATCTGCAGGCAGGGAGGAGGAGGAGGCTGGCAGGGGGAGCGCCTCAACCATTGTCAGGGGCAGGAATGAACTCAAACAAACCTCTGGTAAAATAAACCAGCTATTTACCTACTGCTAAGGATTATTTTGGGTTGATTAGATCATTGCTAGCTATTTGCCGCTTAAGTACTGCAAATAATCTTCCTTAGTACAGCAAAGTATCATTTTAAGAAAGAATTTTAGCATTTTAAATGCTGATTGCACTTTCAGAGAAACACTACTTTTAGAAACATGAAACAAGGTCTTAATTTGCTGATGGGAGCCTTAATGTAGAGATGGAAAAAGAGCTAAGCAGACCAACGAAAAAGATGAATTTGGGGATTTTTCCATTATTCAGCCTGTGCAGAGTGTTTGGGAAATCTTTGTTGCTGTATACTAAGTAGTACAGCTTTCAGCTCTTCCATTAATTTTAACAGCGGGAAGAATTCACTTTCAAGTGTGATTGCTCTGATATCTTAAAACTTAGTGCAGAGTTTGCTTTGACAAATTGAGCTAATTAATCCAGAGCTTGCCCCTTTGAGAGGTATGTAACTCCGACTCTCACTTCATGGGCGAGAAAACGCCCAAGAGGAGATGAAACGATGTCCTTGGGTGTCCTCCTGGTAGCAGTGCTGGCTCTCGCCAGTGCTTTGACCAATGGACTTTATACCTGAATCAAAAAATCCCAGTTTCTGTAGATCTGTATTCTCTCTCCCTTCTCACTACGCTACAGAGAGGATTTGAGACATGGAAATGAAAGAGTTTTGTATCTCAGGCAGTTAATCTAGGACACCCCTTGCTGCAAGATCCTGTTCGAGGCAAAAATATGGCAGGGTTTAACAAGCGGTAAGAATTTTCTGTGCCTGGCGAGAGTTGCACGATGGTAAAGAGGAGTTCTGGAAAGGGACGGGGACTGAACGTGTTTTGAGTCCTGAGAAGAGCTAGCTGAGACTCTTCAGCCTGGACTGTCAGTCACCGCGGGATTCCGGGCTGCTGCTTCTGAGACTTCAGCCACTGGTGCGGGTGGACCATTGGACTCGGCTCTCGGATGGGGCAACCCTCAGTTTGAGTTTTCTTGTTTCAACTGTACAAGGTAGTGTCGTTTTTTGGGTTTTCAGGCCCTGGGATCGCTATAAACTGTATTAGCATCTCCTCAGCCTTCTGTGCCACGGGTTCAGAAGATGGCTACCTGCGGCTGTGGCCACTGGACTTCTCAGCCGTTGTCTTAGAGGCAGGTGAGTAGAGCGGGGAGCGGTGCTTCTGAGCTCCACATCTCCATCAGCCCGCCGCTGTGAAGCCAGAGCTCCGCTGCCACGTCTCCTAAAGCAATTCTCATGAACGAGGGCATCTTTTATGCCTGCTGTCTCTAGAGGTGACTGGCTTGGAAGTCTTTTACTTCAACGACGATTATTCGTGTTCATTCTTGTAACTCGTAGGAGAAAGGCAGGATCTCCTGGGTGAGAGCAGGCACTCCGTCTTGATTTCTGTGCCCTTGTACCCATGGCTTGTCTGTCCATGAAAAATTAGGGGAGAAGTCGAGCAGTCCTTCACTCTTTTTGAAACAATCACCATAACAGCAGAGCCCGGGGACTTCTAGAAAGGGTAGAGGCTCATTTGTCACTAAACTCAAACCTGCAAGCGTTTAATCTTCAGGTCGTGGGATGTTCGTTCCTGTGTGCATTACTTTCCCAAATGTGAATCTGGTTCGGTAGCTGTGTTCCAGCTGCTGCTGCTCCTTTTCCAGAGGGATTTGCTGACTCCTGTGTCTTTCCCCAGAGCACGAAGCTCCGGTGAGTTCTGTCTGCATCAGCCCGGACAACCGCAAAGTCTTGTGCACGACCGCTGCTGGGAATCTGGGCTACCTGGATATCCAGTCCCGGGACTATAACACCCTCATGCGCTCTCACGAGGACTCCATTTTGGCATTCTCGGTGGAGGGGATTTGGAAGCAGATGGCAACGGTGTCTCAGGACAATACCATCCGAGTCTGGGATCTCGTCTCCATGCAGCAGGTAGGCGGGACGAGAGTCAGTAGGTATCTCGCATTTATTAATAGTCTGCCTAGTCTCTGTTGGGTCTGGTTATCAAAGCTCCACGGTTCAAAAGCCCTTAAATGTCCTCCCTAAGGCATGGGGGAGTACCATTGGCAAGAAATCCTTTGGAAGCATGGAGTTCTGAGAGTTTTAGCTTAATGCATAATTTGGCCTTAGCTTCTGAAGGTATTGTTAAACAAAAATATTTTCTTTTCCTCCATCTTTTGAATATTGCTTTTTAACACAAAACATAATACCCAAGGGCTTTATCTAAATGCCCAAAGACCCAGGACTTCACTGGGCTTCAGATCCATCGAGGCAAGATCAGGTTTCTGTTGTGGGACACGCTCACGGTGGAGGTCTGAGGCGGTTTTGTTGTTAGGTACGGCTGCCAGGTCGAGCTTTATCCAGGTTTGTGCCCGCGGTGTGTCTCTTCCCCGCAGCTGTATGACTTCGCAGCTGCAGACGAAATGCCGTGTGCTGTGGCCTTTCACCCTACCCAGCAGATCCTGGCCTGTGGCTTTGACAGCGGGATGGTGCGGACCTTCAGCTTGGCTGCCTCCGATCTCCTGGTAGAGCACAAGTAAGCCCTTGCAAGTGGGAGCTGCACCGGGGCAGGTATGGGTCTAACTGGGTGTCCTGGCAAGAGCCACGGTGATGGCTCTTCCCTGACGGAGGTGGGAAAAGTGCTTTTCTTGAGCTTGACAATCCTCACGTCCCAGCTGAGTGGTTTTCAGGCAGAGATAGCCTGCTGTGCCAAGGCTCTGCGTGGTAAAAGTCCAACCTGGGAAGGCTATGAGGGCTTTCTGTATGACTTTCCCGGTGGACAGTTGGCCAACAGTAGGAAAGAGCTTGTCCTAGAGAGCAGCTGAGCAGGGAGCCCTTGCAAGCCTCGGCGTGGGAAGCGGAGGATGCTCCAAAGGGAGAGGGAGCGTGTCCCATCCAGGGATGGCTGGAGGGCTGCGCTTGCTGCTCTGTTTTCCAAAAAGTTGGAGTGTTGATTGTCCTGGGCCGCTGCAGGCGCGAGCATGATGGGGTCCTCTGCCTGTCCCTGATTATTTTGTTCTCCTGGGTTCTTCACCGTGTTGCACTCAACGTTGCTACTGTTTTCTGGAGGTTGGTTTGTTTTTTCTCCTCCCCTTTTTCATGTTTTCTGCCTTCTTTCAGGCAGCACCGCACTGCGATCACCGGACTGACCTTCTCTCCAGATGGCAATTTCATGTTCAGCTCCTGCTTGCAGGGAACTCTGGCTCTTTACAGCTGTATGGCGCAGAAAAGCCACGTCCTGAGAGTCCTGGGTAAGACTCTGGGGTTGCGGGTTGTTTTTCTTCTGTTTTTTATTAGCACAGACATCCTAGCACTAAAGCCAAACTAGAGTCGGCCTGCTCAGAGAGATATTTTCTGATGAACCTTCTGAGCTGTGTCATTTGTGTTTATACTGTACGTGTGAGCAAACCCTAGTGACTGCCAACCCTTCCCTACCCGTCCTGGTTCAAAGGCTCTCAGCTTGCTTGGTGTTACGATTTCGTAAACGGGCTGGAATCGCAGAGATTTATTCATGCCCAAGCCCTGACTCTTTCCGTTCTGTGGATGTGCGGTTTAATTTGTTTAAACTGGATTGTTTCCCTAATCCTGCTTGCAGCACGGCTGCGCAAAGAGCCGTGCTGGTGAACGGAGAAGGTGGAGAGCTGCAGGCAGGGGAAGCAGGGCAGGGGCAAGGCAGTTTGGAAACATTAATGTCGCATTTAATGTACGCTTTTGAAATGAGCTGTGGCAGCACAAGCGTGGGCAGGGAAAGGGAGCTCTGTTATGCAATATTTTACAAAGAGGAAGATCCTGCCCCAAGAAGTGTGCAGTTGAAGTAGGTGGTGAAGGAATAGGGGCTCGGAGAGATCAGGGAATTTGTCCAAAATCACCCAAGTTTGGTGTCGGTGCTGCAGCTGGACCTTCACATTTTGACTCTGCTCTGAAACAGTGTTCACTGCCTGGCCATGTGCCAGGGACAGAACAGTGGAATTTTGGTAGTGGAATAAATGCAGAGAATTGCTGTGATTTTTAGACCTTTGGGTCTGTCTGCCCACTGGACTGACATCGGCGTGCTGGCGTTCGGCACTGACTTCATTCTGCGCAGGGTTCAGACACCCAGGCTGCAGCTGAGATCTCACATTCATAGCTCCTTGTCACAGCTTCTTGTAACGTTAAAAAATAAACACTAAAATCGATTTTATTCCCTTGACTTTGTTCTGCTCTCCTTGAAAACACCGCACGTTCAGTCAGGCGACAAGCCGTGTATCTAGCCCTTGCCTTTGAGGTGGTTCACTGCACGCTTTGGGTTTTGCAGATAAAATTTGTAACATCTACAACGGAGGTTGCTTCTTTCTCGGGCCAGAACGTTAACCCAAGGCTGATTCGGAGGCAGGAGAAGCTGCAGCTACCGGTCAGCAGCACCGTCACAGAGTGAGCTGGCTGCAGCGTGGGCTTTGCTCCTCTCTTCACTCTCTCTCTTGCTGTGGCCCTCAGGCAATGTGGTGGCCCGGGATGCCGGGAACGGTCCGGATGCTTTGGTGATCAGTGGGGACAGCCGTCTCTTGGCCTTCGTGGGTCCCTCCAAGTACGTTGTGACCGTGATGGAGGCCTGCTCTCTAGATGAGGTACCCAGCAGGCTCCCCTCGTTCCTGGGGGAGGGTGGGGAGGGGAGCGGGCACCACAGGGTGCCACGGGCTGGAGGGGAAATTCCCGTAGGCTGCATCAGATGAGAGAGATCAAGGGCCTTGGGCACCAGCAGTGTTGGAGAGGGCCCTTCCCTCCACAGCAGATGCTTGCTCAGGGTGCTTACAATGAGCTTTGTTTTCCATTCTGTGAAACAGAAACAACAAAGTCAAGGTTTCTTCTTCTCTGGCTTCATTCCCCCCTAGAAAGATAGTTTGGAGAAGTGTTGTGTAGACTGTCAGCTCCGACCTCTCTTTGTGAGCGGCTCTCCTGGGCAGCAGGGACATTGCCTGGGCCTGCAGCCCTCATTAGGTGGGAAGGGAAGGGTCTCGGGGGCTCCGTAGCCTCGTGTTAGGAGAGCCACGAGAGCAATCCTGAGGCTTCTGCAGTATTTGCTCCAGGACGTTTGTTCGGTAGCTCCTTGTTTCACAGCTGCTGAGGGTGGACATCAGCATCCTCAATTTGAACAGCACGGCCTTGGACTCGGCAGTGAGAGTCTGCTTTGCTCCTGTGCCTCGAGGCGAGCTCCTGGTATCCACTTCTTCCAATAAAATCCTCGTGCTTGATGCAAAAACGGGACGACTGGTGCGAGAGGTAGGACACTATGAAATTCATGCGCTGACGTCTCATGTCGTGTGGGGCTTGGGCACTTCATGTCACTGTAGGGGGCTAAATGAGAGAACAGCTCATCC
The DNA here is from genome assembly GCF_018139145.2 of Gymnogyps californianus. Taxonomy (NCBI): domain Eukaryota; kingdom Metazoa; phylum Chordata; class Aves; order Accipitriformes; family Cathartidae; genus Gymnogyps; species Gymnogyps californianus. Next base: position 17,934,613 of record NC_059485.1, read on the forward strand.
TGGAGTTCACAGGCTTCAAGGAAACACATGAGCAGCAAGCCTCTAGCTATCCTGGTGTGGTCGTGCTCAGGGTGAGCCTGAGCTTGTCTTTGTTTTCCGTGCTGTCACGCTCCTGTCCTCTTGCTGAAGCATAAGTAAGGACGTGAACTAGCTCAGTTAACGCTGCTGCTGCCGTTTCTTGTCCTCAGGTGTCTCCCGTGCACAAGCTGTCCTGTTCTTCCTTGGTGTTGAGCAAGGATGGCAGCTACCTGCTCACTGCTGGCGACAAAGTTATCAAAGTGTGGGACTATCAGATGCGCTTCGATATCAACTTCCAGGTACTGCCCACAAAGGGAGGGAAGGGGGTTGGTGTTGCCCTGATCAAGCATTTCTAAATCCCTGGAGAAGAGAGCAGCAAACGCCCTCTGTGTGACTTGGCCCGGTGTCCCCAGTCCCAGTTTGCCCAGCAGCTGAGAAATGCAGCCCTATTCCCCCACTGTAATAACGCCCGGCACCGAGCGCAGGCTGGGGCTGCCAAAGCACCGCGCGCAGTGAGACCCTCTGCGAAGGACAGAGGTAGATGTTACCTCTGTGCTAGGGACGGAGCCACCCAGAGAAGAAAACGGCTCGCCCAGGGTTTCGGAGGTATTGAGAGCTGGGATAAGACCTTGGGGGTTTTCAGCTTCTGCTTCCTTCTCCAGATCAGTGTGCTGAAGGTCAACCCTAGGTTGACCAACCCTAGGTCTGAGCACTGTAGGTGTGGGGCTGGCCTCTGAGAGGATCTTCTGCTGAGGGGTGTAAGGCCCTGGCTGCGCAGGGCAGGGAGTGGAGTAACCACCATCCTGATAGGACAGGCGTGGTGACGGAGAAGGTCCAGGCGTGCTCTCTCCCAGGTGTACATCGGCCACTCGGAGCCGGTGCGCCAGGTGGCCTTCACCCCAGACCAACGGCACGTCATCAGCGTTGGAGATGCCGTCTTCCTCTGGGATTTCCTGGCTCTGCCTGCGGAGAGGTCACCCCCAGCCGGGTAAGTGCACGGTGCTGGGCAGTGCCTTCCCCTGCTTCCCCTTACCTCCCCTGCCCCGTCCCCTCTCGGTGTAACGCCGGTCTCCTTGCCTTTCCAGGGCTCGTTCCTCCGAGTCCGCTCTGCTGCCGGGAGCAGGTGAGTTTGCCTCCTCCCATGAGTTGCGCTGGCCGGCAGGTCGGCAGCTCCTCCACCGCTGCTCTTCATGGCAGAGGGGAGGGGTTGGGGGGTTTTGGTTCCCTCCAAACCAAAGAGGTTGGGGAGTCAGATAGCGGGGGGGCTAACCAGCTAATTAGCCCCAAAGGACAGTCTCCAATTAACTGGCACCTCTCAGTGGGAGTCTGCCAAGGAGGGGATGTTCTGAGCAGAGCCGCTCTGGGTTTTCTGGCAGGTCTTTCAGCTTTTGCCTTCTGTCTTTCCCTGCCTCCATCTCTTCTGTCTTCTTTTTCCCTGCCCGCACTGTCCCTGTCTCTCTCTGTCCCTCCCTTTCTTGAAAGACAGAGGAGAAGTGATTCCTCCTGTGTAGGAGGAAGCTGGAGAAATATGCTTGGAGGTATCACCATTGATCAACCCAGGATGAGAGGATCTAAGGGATGACGGAAGTTACACAAACCCTTTTCTTTTCACAGATGGGAGCTCTGAGAAGCTAAAGGATGCCTCTGAGACACCTCGGCAGACAGTGCCTCTTCCACTGTTGTCCTCACCACCGTGTTTGGATGTCAGCTCTGTCCACCAAGCGGGATGTCAAAGTAAGAGGAGCTGCTTGTAAGAAAGGGGAAAATTAATCCGGTTTTAGGAAAAACTCCTTGCCTAGTTCAGCAGCATCCTTGGAGCCGTCCCTGCCCGTGATCCCCTTCCCGCAGACTGACAGACCAGTCTGCGCTTTCCTTCCCCTGACTTGGCCAAAGCCAGCCAGAGGTGTTGGGGTTCAGCACCGCTTTATCCTCTGTTCTCCTCCGTAGACTAAGCTGCTGGCACAGCTTCTCTGAGGGCTACGGGAAATACCTTGCTGGACATGCCCAGGTGTCGGGGTTTAACCCCAGCCGGCAACGAAGCCCCACACAGCCGCTCGCTCACTCCTCCCCCAGTGGGATGGGGGAGAGAATCCGAAGAGTAAAAGTGAGAAAACTCGTGGGTTGAGATAAAGACAGTTTAATAGGTTATGCAAAAGCCGCGCACGCAAGCAAAGCAAAACAAGGAATTCATTCACTCCTTCCCGTCGGCAGGCAGGTGCTCAGCCATCTCCAGGAAAGCAGGGCTCCATCACGCGTAACGGTTACTTGGGCAGACAAACGCCATCACTCTGAACGTCCCCCCCTTCCTCCTTCTTCCCCCAGCTCTCTATGCTGAGCACGACATCCTATGGTCTGGAATATCCCTTTGGGCAGTCGGGGTCAGCTGTCCCGGCTGCGTCCCCTCCCAACTCCTTGTGCACCCCCAGCCTCCTCGCTGGTGGGGTGGGGTGAGGAGCAGAAACGGCCCTGACTCTGTGTAAGCACTGCTCAGCAGTAGGGAAAACATCCCTGTGTTATCAACCCTGTTTCCAGCACAAATCCAAAAGGTAGCCCCATACCAGCTACTATGAAGAAAATTAACTCTATCCCAGCCAAAACCAGCACACCAGGAGGAAATGTCTGCTTTGCCCTCCACCCTCACAGATGGGCTGGTACACGGAACAGGAGAATGACACTGCCGGTCACACATGAAGCAGTCCTGAAGGACACGGATGGCTCTGTCCTTCCACTAATTTTTCTCTTCAGGTATTTTCTCCGAGTCAGAAAAGGAGGAGGAAGCAGGTCTGCCAGGCAGCAGCAGGATGGTGGCAAACGGAGACAAAGATGCCTCGGTCCTTGTGGTGGAGTCGGTCAGAAACGAGGAGCTTGTTGTTGTGAGGCCCAAAGTGAGGCAGGAGAGCTCAAGGTCTCCTGGAGAATCGGCAAACGGTAAATCGGAGTATTCCCGTCTTGTACAGAGCTTGGCTCCTTAGGGGCACGATGTGTGCACGCCTGCATGGCAGCTTGGTCTATCCCTGAAAAATAAAGATCATTATTAATATGGAACAGATAGACCCGGACACGTGCTCTGAGTTGTGAGACGAAGAGCAGCAATGTGTTCCTCGGGGCTCTTCCCTTGGGTGTGATGTACGAAGGGAAGTCAGTATTGAGGGAAACTCATGTTGGTCCCCAAGACTGCTTGTTTTTCTGGCCCTTTCCCTGCTGCTGCTTCTAGGCACACCAGCAGCATCTCTCCAGCTTGGAGCCAATATCATCTCCAAGTGGCACGTTCTATTAAACCCGGCTGAAATTAAAGCTCCCAATGTCTCTATTAATAGATGCACGGCCTCAAAGCTGCAGCAGTTCGTGGCGAGCTGCCAGAAGCAGGCAGCTGCCAGCGCTCAGCCCCAGGCAGGACTTGTTGGAAAGCTTCAACATAAAACTCTGCCTCCGCCGCTCTCGTTAAAGACCTCTTTCTAGCTGTGTGGCTTATGCTTTCGCAGCGATGCCCAGGGCACGCAGCGTGGATGCCCTTAGGCTGTTTGCAGGGTGGCGTGGCTGAGCGGGATGATGGGGGGAGATGGATGTTCCTCCTTTGCTCCTGGGGAGCTGGTGCTTTTCCTACAGCCGGTCACGTAGTCATGTAGGAGCTTGTGTGACTCTGCAGTCTGATTTTTTTTTTGCCTCGTGTCTGTGTGTACGCACATATACAGCATCTGAACGGACAGCAAGCCGCAGCCTAGCCCAAACCGTTCCCAGGAGCAGCATCCTATAGGTACTGTTTTCTTCTTTGTGTGGCAGAACCCCGAAAGGAGACCAAAAGCCCCAAGTCCCAATGCTCCGTCCGCCCAGATTCCTACCGGCATTTCACTCCTCGCTTTAAGGCATCGGTGCCCCCCCAGGTGAGAGTTGTGCCAGGGCTGGTTACCTGGGCAGGTGGCGAACAAGCGTTTTGGGGCTGGGGTAGGTGGATTTTCCAAATTGTTTCCATTTTGTTCTCTATTTGAAAGCAATTTGTGAAATATACCCCTGGGCCTGATGTTCAATTAGCAACTCCTAACATTAGTTCCCCTTTCTCCTCTACACGCAGCTCTTTCCAGACTAGTAAAAAGAGAGTTGTGATCAACTCTCTTTCTGTTCAGCTAATCTGCATACATTTCTATTCAAAAGAAATGGAAATGGCAGGCGCTATTGAAAGCGAAAGACGAGTGAGCAATGGAGTGATTCATCGTGCACCCATATTTACGAGCAGATGCGTTGGCAGAGCAGGCTGGGGAAGGCGATCCATCGAGCATAGTGAAGATAGTCAAGGCACAGCTCTCGCTCTGTTAACAAACAGAGCAATAATAAAACAGAAACTTAACCTTTTCCTAAGCTCTGCTGTTCACGGTGCTGAGAGAAAAGCTACGTTCAGCTTGCACCCTCAATTCTCTCCTCTGTCCCTCCACCTGGTAGCATTTTTTTCCCCCCGCTGTCTTCCTATTGAAACATCTACATCCCCAAGTCAGCAAAACCCACTGAACTCTTTCCCAGCAGGATTAGCAGCTGCTCATCGGCTGGGCAGTTGCTGCCAGCCTGTTTTGTGCCCCATCTGAAAGCATCTCTGCCTGCTTTTGCTGGTGCAGTTTCTCTTTTGTACGTATAAGTGTGCACTTTGGTATTCATCTGTTGATGTGCTGAACTTGAATTGTGTGAGTATTGGCAGGAATTTGCGTGTCGGGTGTGTGAGGATGTGTGTGTGCTTGAACGCACACTTTTTCTTACGTGGGTGTTGAATATACCTGACTGGGCCATCCTTCTAGAGCTTACTTTAAGCCAGTGTCTATTTTTCTTGCAGAGTTTCTTATCTCCTCCAGCTGGCAGTGAGGTCTTGAAGCTGAAAGCAGTGATCGGCTACAATGGGAATGGCAGAGGGAATATGGTGTGGAACCCGGACACAGGTACACCGGGAAGGCTCTGGAGGGGCGGGAGGGCCGTGTACTGAGCCAAGTTATGATCTCCTAGCTGTTGGGTGAGGATTTTTGCTTTAACACAGGGGTTCTTTGTGTTGGTAAAATCCAGTAACCCTTCTTCTTTGCTACGGGCAGACTCAGGCTTCAGTTGTTGAGTGGATAGAGCAGAAGGGAAAGCTCTCACAAAGGCCATCTTGCCTCCTTTCTCCAGGCTGGAGTGATGCCCAACAGCTTTGCTTTGCTTTGCTCAGGTTAGGGGAGTGAGATTTTACTCCACTCTCAACGTGATGGGAAGGATGCTGACAAGCTGCGTAGAAGAGTCAGCTTTTACGTATGACTGAAAAAAAGAATTCTCCTGAAATTGCAATGTAGGTTGTAGCGGGTGCTCTGTGTGAAGCCTTTACGTGCAAACATCCCGTCTCCTCCTCCTCTGCTAGGCTTCTTCGCCTACACCTGTGGCTGCGTCATCGTGGTTGAAGACCTGCACTCGGGATCACAGAATCACTGGCTTGGCCACGCAGAGGAGATCTCTACGCTCGCCGTCAGCCACGATGCCCAGGTAGGAGAGGCTTCTGCTGCCCCGGGCTGGGCTTTGTCTGTGTCACTTTGGGCTAAAGGAGTGTCACAGACTAAAATCCCCTTTGTCCGTTCCTTCTTCTGCCTGCTGCATGGAGACCTGGGGTTATGGAAATACAAGAAACGGTTTTGGAGCCTAGCTGTCCGTCGTGCTGGCTCAGCGTGACAGTAAAGGCTGCTCCCTTCCTCTGGGTGACGCTGCCATTCCCTCCTGCCGTCAGCTGATGGTTGTTCTCACAGAATTTTCCATTTGCCAACCACATCACTTTAATTTGAGACTAATAGTTGCTAAGACTAACTAACTAATGAAGCGTTCTCTAATTACTTACCAAGGTCTCAGTGACAACATATTGTTCTGTTAGGTTCTTGCCTCTGCCTCAGGAAAGAGGAATGGAGACTCCCATTGTCAGATCTGCATCTGGAACGTCCAGGATGGGGCTTGCACGGCAAGTCTCTTCCATCACGAGACGCAAGTACAAGCCATGGCATTCTCTCGGGATGATAGATTCCTTGTTACCCTCGGTGAGTACCCCTGTAACCCCAGGTGTGGGTGCAGGAGTACACCCTAGAGTAGACAGCTCCTGGGAGGAAGATGTGTAATACCTGCGAGATACGTACCAGGCTCGTGCGTATGAAGCTGTTGCTTGGTAGCCTTGGGACAATGGATAATGCAGCACGTAAAACTGGAAGTGATCTCGGGTCCTCCCGGGAGTGACCGCCTGCAGAGGTACTCTTTGCAGCTGAGCGTGCTTCCAGGGCGCTGTCGGCAGCGTTTCGAGGGGAAGCACGCACCCTGTGCGTCTCAGCCGCAGGCATGAACGCTGGGCTCCCCCCAGCTCCCCTTCCGTTCTTTCTCATTGCCCCAGCTAGCTTGTTTTTCTTGAAGTTACAGCTTTCTGCTCCTGGCTCACTAGTGCTTGTTAAGCCTGTGTAAATAGTTTGCAGTTGCTATATGTAGTGTCCAAAGGGAAAAGCCTTCTTCTGGACTTCTTATTGCTGCTTAGGTGGAATTGCATAGAAGGAGCCAGGCTTCAAACTGTGAGCCTCCTGCCAGGCAGCGATGCCAGCACAAGATGGACGCTCAAGCTGTCTGTTTTGTTTAGGCAGGGGACATTTAAAGGACAAATATGCAATTAGTAAGTTTTTGTTTTGCATGAGAGAGGACCTGTGGAGCAGGCAATACATTCTCTCTGGGCTGGTGAGTCTGCCCTTGGAAAAAAGCAAGCTTTGCTGGAGAGAAAGAGAGCTTTGTGCTCTCCACGGAGCAGCGTGGGAGAGGAGCCCTCCTCCTCCTCCAGCTCCGGTCTGGGCTGCAGAGAAGAGAAAAGCTGGAAGTCTCCACTGAGCTTGTGGAGCCTGGGAAAGGCAGCAGGAGAGCACTGTGCTCCGGAGCTGTGTGGGAGCTGGGGATGTTTGCCATCACAAAGGCCAGTGCCTTCTGCTGCCACCCAGATACAGTGGCTTCCATTAAGGTCAGCTCCCATCTCAGCTTTGAGCTCAGCAAAGGTGACATCCCTTTCTTACTTCAAGACTGCTGTTAGCCCTGAGTGCACAGTATCACTGCGGGGCTTATGTGGGCCATACGTTGAGGTGTGCAGTAGCTCCTAAGGATGTAGAAACAGCAGAAAACCCGCTCTGCCTGCTGAAATCCCTACCACGCCAGCCGTCGGCTGGTCTGAACGCTGGCTGCAGACCCCGCTGCAGGGCCAGATTTGCTACAACCTCCAGCATGAAGTGTTGGGCCAGTTATATCCGTCCTCAACTCAGATGAGGACCCATCATGTCGTACAGCTTTTGCTGAGCACGCGAGGAGCCGTGTCCATGCCTGGGACAATGTTCGCAGCAGTTGTCTCCGAACAACTGGGACAAGGGGGTGACACAGTTGATGCGTGCGTGCAGTCTGTATGCTTGTGAGCATCCTCAGGCTGCAGAATTTCCTCCTACTGTCTTTCCTGTTCTACCCAGGGGACTACAGCGATCAAACCATTGCTCTGTGGAATACCTACACTTACGAACTCATGTCGTCGACTCGTATCTCGGAGCCAGTCCATGACGTGGCTTTTAGTCCTCTTTCTCACAGAGAACTGGCCTGCGTCGGGAAGGGAGCCGTGATGTTTTGGCTGTTGGAGCAGCAGGGAGCTGATGTCAACCTCAAGGTAAAGCTCAGTTTTACTGTCTTTTAAAATTTCTCTTCAGCATCTCTGACTTCTTTTCCAAGCCCCTGGTGAGTGCGATGGAGGCTCTGCCCCCACAGGTCTGTGAGAGGTGATGATTTCTCTTAGTGAGATGATGTTGGCTGGCCGCGAGTAGTTTTCAGTTGTATTTGAGGCATTAACTGCGTGAATTGAGGGTAGGAGGAGGTGGGTTTTTTTCCTGATGTAGGTAAGCACCATATTCTCTTTCATGTTTCTGTTTTACGTGCTCCGGCAGGTTCATCGCGCCCCTGCCCCGGACATGTTAGGGCCGGTGGAGCTGACCTCTCTCTGTTACGGTGCCGACACTCTTCTTTATAGTGGGACCAACTCAGGCCAGATCTGCGTGTGGGACACCGAGACTAATTGCTGCTTCATGACGTGGGAGGCCGACGAGGGTGAGATCGGTGGGTGCAGATGCCCCGGGCATCTGTCAGGGCTGTAACAGGGAACTTGTTAGGAAAGAAGAGCAATGAGCTTGCAGATCTCCAATTTCAGCTGTGCTGGGAAAACCAGTTTGCTGTGTCGGATGCGAGATGCGTGGGGTGACAATGGATCTGTGACCTGGGTTTTCTCGGGGTCCTGGGTTTCCTGGGGGGTTCACCTCTAGTCTGTAAAAATTCTGGGTATTGGGCTGTAGAAGATCCCCACTGCTCTACCCGAATGAATCAGTGGCCTGGCTGGCAGGAGCACACCTTGGGCGATGGCCGAGAGCGGTGGATATTCACGGGTGCCCTTCGTTCCCCCGTGGCCTCCCAGGTGTGCTGGTGTGTCGGCGCAACAGGCTGGTGAGCGGCAGCAACGCGAAACGCATCCGCCTGTGGGCAGTGGCCGCCGTGCCGGAGCTGAGGCTGAAAGGTCCCGATGCCAGGTAGGAGGTCGTGGCCCCAGCGTCCCCGCTGCGCTCGCGCCCGTCTCACCGTGCTCTTGAGATGCTCTTCCCCTCATCTGGCAGCTCCCAGGACCTGTCTGAGAGGTGGCTTTTCACGGACAGACATCGGCTCTGCCTGCAACCACGCTGCTCCTGTCGCTCTTCATCCTTAGCTTTTCCTCTCCATCCCGTGACTACTGATTCTTTCTGTCTGGATCTTTTTACTGAATTTTTGCCACAGGTAGCCGAACCCTCTTAATACTGGAAATGGGTGGAGTTTATCATGCCTGAAGTTTGTGTCGGTGATTTGTAGGAACTCCTTTAAGAGAATTAGTGAAAATACATTGCCTTTGTTTCTTCTCTCGCGCTGTTGCATCCCCTATTTTCTTTCTTTCCTATAAAAGATGGTTGCAGTGCAAATGCAACGGTAGTCACTGTTCAATGTACAGGAGCCCCTCATTGAACCATTTAGCTGCAAATACATGACTGGGCTCATTAGAAAATTGCATTTAAAGGAGGCAGAGTGGCTGTTCCAACAGTTGAGCCAGTCCTTTCTCGCATCCTCCTTTCCTCCAGGTCTAGCTCGGTCCTGCTGGAACATGAGATCACCCTCGATGGGACGATAGTCAGTGCAGCCTTTGATGACTCTCTAGAAATGGGAATTGTGGGCACCACCGCAGGAACCCTGTGGTACATCAACTGGACGGAGAGCACAAGCATCCGACTGATCAGCGGCCACAAGAACAAGGTTAGAGGGGCTGGAGTGGTTTGTCCCGCAGAGCAGCGAGTGCTGTGCCTGCTGTCTGTGCCCTGGGAAGCATGTGCAGGCTGCAGAAGCGTTCCCTGGTTTGGCCATGGGAGAGGTCAGGGAGCTGCAGGGCTCGCTAGTGCTGACAGGACGACATGGAGGAGTCTACAGGGAACTGTGCGCACTGAGGAGTCCAACATCAAGAAGTCTGAGCTCATCCGCTCTGGCCTTCGGTGTTTTAACAGCCTCAGCCCGGGAGGAGCTGTGGGCCTTTCTGCTGGAGCAGAAGAATGTAGTTTGCAGTCACTAAAGCTTCGTTCCTGAGCGCTGCGACTTCTGCCTGCCTTCTGTTTACTAGCTGGACATCCATATTGGATAACGTTTTCTGTGCCTAAAATATAAACAAAAAAACCAGGCGAAGAATGACTGTTTTGAATTTTGCTGCTGTTTTGGGGTATCTTTATGCTACAGAAAAAAGATTTCAAATGCTAGAAGAGAAGGTATTTTACTTACACCTACGTTGCATAGTGCCTGGTCCTAGCTTTGGGGTTAGATTTACTGGTTTGCATTACAAGCCTAGTTGTCAGCCCAAGATTTAAGGACAAAACCAAAGCACCCCACCTTCCTTTACGTCTGGGGCTTCTTGTCTGATATCTCCCGTGAGAGGGGTCCTGGGGGATGAGAGGGCAGAGGAGCTGATGTCCTCTCGGCTGCGGCATTTGTAGGGCCCCTGTTCCCCATCTTGTTTCTCACTGCAGGTGACTGAAGTGTGCTTCAGTCCTGACGAGACTCACTGCGCAACGTGCGGGGAAGACGGCAGCGTGAGGATTTGGTCTCTGGGCAGCATGGAGCTGGTGGTACAGTTTCAGGTGCTCAACCAGGTAATTGTTCGTGGTACGTCAATCTCTTCCTCTTGGTAGAGGGCCCAGTCCACTCCTTGGGATTGCAAGGACCGCTGTGTCCTTGCGGAGCAGACTAAAGCTGGAGAAATACTTGCAGGTGGAGCTTTTAGTTCGCTTGCTGTCTTCACTGTGTCATTGGGTCTCTGCCCTGGTTCCTTTGCAGAGCTGCCAGTGCCTGGCCTGGAAGCCTTGTCCCGTCGTTGCGTGGGGAGCTGAGAGCCAGCATGTAGTGGCAGGGTACAGTGATGGCACCATCCGCGTGTTCAGCATTTCCAGGACGGAGATGGAGCTGAAAATGCACCCCCATGCCGTTGCACTGACGGCAATTGCCTACTCCACAGACGGTGAGGCTGCGTGTTATAACAGTGGGGAGACGTTGCCTCGGGGAGCGATGGCTTGGTTGTGCCTGGGTTACCCTGACCTCCGGCCGCTCTGCGTACTGGTGACCTGCCCAAAAACCTGGGGCCAGGGAGAGCCAGAGAACTTGTATCAATGAGCTCTGGTAGCTCTGCCAGCTGAGCCTGTGGTAAATGGGACACGGGAGGTACATTGGCAATGGTACAGCAAAGGGGTTCGGGTACAACAAACGTGCCTTTGTGTCCTCCTGCTTACAATCTACAGCGGCTCTTCTTCAGCGTGGAGTTTTAATGGGTGTCTCCGAGACATCTCATCTTACCCAGCCCTTGACTCAGATGTTCCCAGCCTTTCATGGTGTTTTGGGACACCGGTATCCCATGACCTTGGACCTTTCTGCTATGGGCTTTTTCTTCTCCTACAAGAAGTGTCCCATTCTCTTCTCTTTCCTCTGCCCACAGGCGAAATGATCTTATCGGGGGGCAAGGATGGGCTCGTGGCTGTCAGCAACCCTCGCACCGGAATGACTATCCGCGTCCTTGCTGACCACAAAGGCTCCCCCATCACCATCCTCCAGTGCACCAGGAAGCAGGTGAGACCTCACCCTCTGCCCCGGCGCTGCGCAGGAGCGAGTCCCCGGTGTGTCACTGCGCAGCTGTTGGAAGCGGCGTGGCCAGGTCGGTCAGCGAGTTTGCTTCGTTGTCCCTTGCTTTTCCTCTTCGGGACCCCATCCCCTCCAATAATTTCTGTTCAGTTCTTCTAGGGATATATTCAGTGGAGTAAAGCCCACGCATTGCAGGTGGAACCCTGAGCGAGGCTGTGCCTGCGGGCAGGGGGACCTTTGGTGGCTGTTGTAGACACACCGCACGCAGACGTGATGTGTGCCTGCGCCGCAGGCTCTCGGAGAGCAGCACCCCTTGAGAGCAGCCCGGGCTCTGAGCTTTCAGCCCCTGTGCCCCCAAGAAAGGGCTCGGCGTGCTTTCCCCGCTTCGCTCCTTGGCAGCCTGGCCTCCTGTGTGTAGCTGGCTCTTTGTACGGTTCCTCTGTGGAGCTAGGAAGACTTGGTTGTGCAGCCGTGTGACAGTTTTAGCATCTTCTTTGTCCTTCTCTTCACGGAGAGTCTTTTTTCTTTGCACAGCAGAAATGAGAATAATTGTGCCTGAGTTCTCAGGCTTTAAAATCATCTGTGCTGCAAGGCTGTGTTCCCTGGTAATTCTAGACTTAGGAGATCCTCCTCAGTTTTAGGTGAAGGACATTGTTAGGGGACACGCGGTATGTGCAAGCACTCCCCTAGGAGATGTGCAGATCCAGAGGGCGTCCCGGGGAAGAGATCTGTGTTGTTCAGGCCAGGCACTCACCCCTCCTCCAGCAGCCTCTTCTGCCGGGGCTTTCAGCCCGAGCGTGCCGCTGGTTCCGGTCCCACCGTTTCCTTGTCCTACTTTATCATGATAAGTGACTTTAAGTACTGCCCAAATGGAGGTTAATCCCGGCGTTGATCCCCCTACGGCATAAGCCTGTGTTCCCGCAGCTCCTGCCCCACGCTAGCTCTAGTGGCAGCTTTCCCTAAAGCTTCTGTACTGCCAGAGTCACAGCGTTGCGTTTATCTTCCGTAGTACCGCGACTTTGGGGTGGAAGGAGGCGAGCTCTGGCTGGCTACCAGCTCGGACCGGCGGGTCAGCATCTGGGCCTCCGACTGGCTGAAGGATAAGTGCGAGCTCCTCGACTGGCTCAGCTTCCCGGCTCCTGCCGGCCCCGAGGTGAGCGTGGCGCCTGCCAGCCCCTGCCTGCTCGTGGCGTGGGTCTCGGCACCAGCCGAGCCGGAGGAGGGATGCCTCAAGGCTCTGAGCAGGACGAGGCCAAAGAAAGAGCGTGTGCTTAGGAAAGTCATCTTCGTTAGTTCTGCTGCTCATAGAGTATCTTGTTAATGCAGCTTCTTGCGTGTCGAAAGGCAGCAGGAATTGTAGCAGTGCCTAACCGCCGGGAAGCACTGACTTTAGTAAGCGTGAGGAGTCAAAAACCGCATCTGCACAGAGCTGACACCCCTGTGCTACGCAAAACAGAGCACAGGCAGCAGCGAGCACAGTGTGCAGAAGATGGACCAAATCATGAGCGTGCTGCTAACTTTGACACTCCCAAAGAGCATGAATATTCAGAGCCAGGAGCCCAGTGATGGGTTCATAGAGCCAAGTACTCTAGCCCTGTGTGTCTGTGATGCTTTGTAGAACCCTTTGGCTCCAACCCTGGTGTGGGATTTGGGCAGCAGGACACCTGCTAGAAAGGGATGAGGGTCTGTATCGGAGAGGACGTGGAGATGGTCCCCGGTACACGTGACATTGGCATGTAGAAGGGAGCTGGGTCTTTTCGGGGGGCAAGCAGTGGTGCCTCAGCCTGCCACCCTCAGGGCCCAGCACCATCCGGGCCCATGCAGCAGTTGGGTCCTGTCAACGCTTCTTCTGTTTGTTTCCAAAACGATGGATTTCCTCTCCATGAAGAAAACTCGTTACAGGTCTCCCCACAGTGAACAGGGGAAGGATTGATCTTGCATCCACTACTAAAGATCTATCTTCTGGGCCCTATTTTCTTGTGTTAAACCGATCCATAACCCAATCCCGCCTTCAAGCCCATGTAGCAATAATACCTCGGTGGAAATTCAACCTGTTGGACCCTCATGTGTCCCATTTTATGACAGTAAACAATTTGCTTCAGGTTTCCGTGGCAGTGTGTGGTTGCTCCTTGCTTTGCCGTGAGCGCATCTGAGACGGCAATGCAAGAGGGAGGAAACAGCCTCCATCATACTAATTTCCCGCTGCTCGGACACCCGCAGCCCAAGGGCTTGTGTCCCTCTGCGCTCTCCTTTTGTCCCCCACTGTGCTGGGTCGGGCTGGAGAAGCTAGCCTCCAATTTTGTTCCCTTTGGTTTCCCTCACCAGGGTCTCGGCAGCCTCCCACCCAGCCTGGCCGCCTTCTGCCCTTGGGAACCCGGTACCCTGGTCTACGTTGGCTTTGGGATGCAGAAGGAAGCCTTGTTTTACAGTCTGCGCGAGAAACAGGTACCTGTGCCCTGCCAGGGCAGCGCGGGCGCTCCTCTGCTGCTGCGGGGCCGTGGCTCCGTCGAACGAGGGGCAGCGGGGAGGAGGCAGTGCTGCCCTGCGTGTAAAGCCAAGTCTGAAGGTGTGGGGTGGGCTCGGGCAAGCAGCTGCTCAGGGCAACAGCTTTTCATCTCAGAAACTCCCCGAGTCTGGCCCAGGTGAGCGGCAGGGCCCTGCCCCTGCCTCGGGCTGTGTCTGGGCAGGCTGCCAGTCCCCGCTGCTGCCCTGCTGCCTTTCCATCTGACTGGAGGGGAAGGCGTTTGCTTTCAGGAGCGCTAACGGTCTCTAAATCGTTGAGTCTCCTCTGGAAAGCCGATGCCTTTGGCAGGTTTCTGAGCTCTGAGAGCTGCTGCGCATCTGTCAGCCTCCCCTTTGAGAGGAGCCCTTTACCCTCCTAACGACTGTCACTGCAGCAGCTCTGGTCTCCCGCCTTCTCATTCCTGAGGTGTCGGTGTGTTTCTCTTGCTGGAGCACAGGTAGTTGAGAAGATCTCCTTGCCGTACTTCGCCACATCGCTCAGCCTGTCTCCTGCAGCGCGCTTCATGGCTGTCGGCTTTGGTGGTGAGTATGGGAGAGTGCTGTGGGCTCTGCTGCCCAGGCTGCCTTGTCGCCAGGTTACCTTTGGTGGAGAGGGATCTCCCCTTCTTCCTGCGAGTCGGGGGGAAACCAAGCGTCCTTTTTCCTTTAAACAAGAGAGATGTGCACAAACACCAGCCCATATCCTCAGACCCTGGGAGCTACGGTCCTGGGACTGTGGGCAGGGTATCCGTCGGGCAAGGAGAAAGCTCCAGGAGACTCATAGGTCGGAAATGAGATGCATGAGCTCAGTCCTGTTTGTCAACGAGCAGGATTTGTCACTCGAATGACTTCTTGGGGTTATGGGCTGTCTTCATCTCTGTGGCTGAGCTACAGCCCGGGAGGCAGAGGCACGGGGACAATCAGCACCCTTCTCCTGTCAAGGGCACCTTGCTCCTGTAGCTGTTTGTATCTGCCTGGGGAGGCAGCACTTATGTCCATCCCACTCTGACAGCAGCCCCTGGGGCAGGCGTGGAGCTCACCCCGCTCTCAGAGCTGTGGGGCACCGGCCGAGCCCAGGGCCAGGTGCTTGGGGGGGTATAAGACAGCAGAGCTGCACTAACGGGTGCCGCCACATCCATTAGTGCAGTGTGACAGTCTCACACACAGCGTGGAGCTGCCATGTCATGCTCTCTCCCCATTACCAGCTGTTAATTGCCTGCTTGCTTTGGCAAGAAGCTGTCCCCTGTTGCTCAGCTTATTGACTCACAGCTCAGCAGCCAGGAGAGGGCCAGGGGGGTGACTGGGAATGGTGCTCCTGGCAGGGACAACCCCCATGGTGGCAAAGCCCCCTTCCCCCGGCACTGAGCCCCTTCCTTTCCCTACAGAACGGCTCCTGAGGCTGCTGCGCTGCCCCGCCAGCGATGCGCAGGACTACGCCGGCCACGATGACGCCGTCCACCTCTGCTGCTTCGCCCCCTCCGGCCGCCGCCTCCTCACAGCCTCCCACAGCGCCGTCCTTGTCTGGGAGCTCACGGACAGCTGAGCAAGGAGGCCTCTGAACCAGCGGCCTTCTCCAGCGGGGGAGGAAGGCGGGGAGGAAGGCCGGTGGTGTCCTCCGGGCCAGGCCCCAGCTCCCCTGGCCAGGCCCCGGCTTAGGCCTCACCCAGGCCCCAAGCAGGCCCCAGCCGTACCCTCTGCTCCGCCCGCGGGTTGCGGGGGCCGGTCGCGGCGGCGGGCCCGCAGGCCAGGCCCGGGCGGTTGCGGGATGCGTTTTACGGCCCCGTTTGCCCTTTTTGGTTTTTTTTTGTTAATAAAACATGGAAAGCTGAAAGCAGGAGGTCTGGGGGTGCTGCGCGCCGGCCCCGCCCGCCAGGGGGCGCCACTCTGCCCGCGCCGCTCTGCGCCGCCGCTCGCTGGTGTGGCCGGAAGCGGGGAGGGACGCGGCGGCGGCGGCGGCCCCGGGAGCGGCGGCGGTGCCGCCATGAAGCGGGACGTGCGGATCCTTCTGCTGGGGGAGGGTAAGGCGGGCGGTGGGGGCATGCCGAGGGGAGGGCTCCCGGGGCCCTGTGGACGGCCTTGGGGCCCATAGGGTGCCGCCCGGTACCGGGAGGGCCTCGCCTGTGAGGGAGGCCGGTGGGGAGCCGGCCGTGGCCCCGGCCCCCTGGTGGGAGCTGGCGGGGCGGGAGACGTGTCCCCCACCGTGACGGCCCCGGTGTCGGGCAGCCGCCGCCGGTAGCGCTGCCCACCGGTCGCCGTTGCCAGCCCCGCGGGCTCCCGTTTCTGGCGGCTCCTGCGGGCGGGGCCCTTCCCGTGAGCTCCCTCCAACAGCCCCGGCTCCCCGCCGCGGGCGAGCCGGGCTGAAGCGCTGCACCGCTTTCCCGGTCTCCACCCCGAGGTCTCCCGCAGGGCAAGGACACCGACGTCCCCTTTACCCGCGGGCCGAGCCGCCCCGGGCCCCGCGGCTGTGACCGACTCTGGCCGCTGGCTCCGATCGTGGCTGCCGCCTGCTGCCGCCCCCGGCCCGCGTCCCGCTCAGGCTCTGCCGGGCCGGTGCCAACGTCTTCCCTTTCTTTCCTAGCCCAGGTGGGGAAGACATCTCTGATCATGGCTCTGGTGGGCGAGGAGTTCCCTGAAGAGGTGAGTGTGAGGGCAGGGGCCCCTGGGCCCCCTCGCTGGGTGCCCTGCCAGGCAGCGGTGCGACGGCTCCGTCCCGAGCAGCGTTAGCCTGAGGCGGGGTGTCTGGGAGGTTCACACAGCTCCCTGGGGACTGGTGACAGCCACGGGGCTGGTTTGGGTGAGCTTAAGCCTGTGAGGACTGCGCGGAGCTCCAGCTGAAACGGTGTTTTCTCCAGTTTGTGCTCTAATCCCGGACTTGGGGCCCCGTCTGCCCTGGGGAGGGGCGCAGGTACCTCCCAGAACCCTGCTCCCCGCTGCTGCAGCTAGCACGCTGTGGCTGGGGGTCTCTGTGTCCAGCAGCGCAGCAGGCCGTGGGGCTCAGCCTCGCCCCGTGTGGCAGCGCCGTTTGCTCCCCAGCTCGGCCTCGCTGCGGTGGCACTGGCACAGAGCCCTTGGAAGGGGCCGAGCCACATTCCTGTCTGGAGACGGGCTTGGTGCTTTGAGCTGGGCCATCAGCGAGGAGCAGCATCCAACCTGCCTGCGTGTGCCCCTTGGAGCCTGTGGCTCGGTGGCTCACTGTCCCATCGCAGTTCGGATAGGGAAACGGGATCGGTCTGGCCGGGCATGTTTGCCGCATGCCGTCACGTGGCTTCTTCCGCTGCCCACGAGCAGATGGTGCCCTCTGTGATGTTTGCGCTGGGAAGCATCAGCTCCAGGGGCTTGGGGGAGGACCGGCTCCGTGCACCTTCCCGTGCTCTCACAGCAAAGCCCGGACAATCAGCTTAGCGCTTCTCCCAGCTGCCAAGAGGTCAGGCCGGAGAGCTGGGGGAACGCTGAGGGCTTATCTCCCGGAGCTGTAGCGAGGACGGCAGCGCTGACTTGTCTGAAAGACAGCTTCCCCGGCGGGACTCAGCGCCGTCAGGAGCTGTGTCTCGAGGGAGGGCTCGGGGCTGGGAGGCGGTCGGAGGTTTCACCACGAGGACACTGGCTGTGCGAGGGCTGGACTGTAGCGAGCCGCAGCGGCAACTGCAGTCCGGTGGGCCAAGAGCGATCCGTGGTCCGGAGCTCATCCCACCCTGGTAGGGAGGGCGCTGGGCAGCAGCCGCATTGGGATCTGAAGTCCCTTGTCACCCGTCCTCTTGGTTGCATTCAGCACGGCTGGCTGGACCAGAGTCTGCTGGCTTTGCAGGTGCCCCCTCGCGCGGAGGAGATCACGATCCCGGCTGATGTCACCCCTGAGAAGGTCCCCACACACATAGTGGACTACTCAGGTAGGACCCCGTCCCTCCTCGCTCCCTGCCGGCCTCGCTTCTCCCCTTCTCTGTCTGGCTGAGGGGAGTGGGAAGGGGTCCCCGCTGCCGGGGATGGTTGGTGATGGCTCTCTTCCCCTTTCAGAGTCGGAGCAGACGGAGGATGAGCTGCAGGAGGAGATCGCTAAGGTGAGCGGGGCTGGACGGGGGTGTTGCGGGACAGGAGGCTGCGGTGCCTGCAGCCTGCAGCCGGCGAGTGACACGTGGCTGCTCGCTCTCCCCATTAGCCACCCGGAGATGTGCAGGCGGTTGGTTATCTGTGGATTAATGCTATCGGTTTGTTTAGAGGTTTGTTTAATCCTTCTCTGTCTTGTAAGCTGTTGTATGTGGCTTGTCCTAGTCCTCGGGGAGCCTCCAGAAGGAGAGCGGTGGGGGGCAGCTCGCTGCCCACCAGGAGGTAGAGGAGGCTGCTGAGCAGATAATGTGCTCGTAGCCTCGGGATATTCCCAACGGACTCAGAAGAGGGAAGAAGCAGTTGCTGAGCTTGGATGAGATCCCCCTGCTCCCTACAATAGGTCCCTGTGGCTGCCTGATGAGGCAGTGGCACAGAGGAGTTGGTTTGGGAGCTGGAGCCTTGGGGAGCACTGGGCAGGGAGGAACGAGGGCTCCCATGTCCCTCGGAGCAGGCATGGAGGAATAATCCAGCTGGCTGGCTTGGGTGGGCCCAGCTGCTCTTTGCCCTGGGATTAACCTTGCACAGAGGAGGACCTCTTGATTACGGATAATAAAACTGTCTCTCCTCTGCGTGTCTCACGTGAGCAAAGCTATTTAATCTTTCCACCTCGGCGGCTAACGGCCAAGGAGGTGGGCTGGTGGGCACAGGGGTCCTGCTCCCTCCACCCAGACAGCACGAGTGTACAGAGGCTTAAAATGGCTCCAGGAAATCCTGCCTAAACCCTTGTGTGTCCTCAGGATTAGCACTAAACTCTCTCCTGAAAGGGCCAGTGATCCCTCCTGTCTGCTTCAAATAAAGCATTGGTGTCAGCGCTGTCTGCACGGGGTCAGGGAGGGGAGGAGGGCAGCGGCCGCCGGCCCAGCACGGGGCACGGGCAGAGCCATCGCGGGGGGGACGGCGAGGTGTGGGAGCGGGGAGCCGGGGTGCCAGGCGTGGAGGCAGATGCGCTCACGGCGGCTCCCGAAACAGAGGAGCCAGTCTTTGCTCCGAGCAGCCCGTTGTAGAGCTCGTGTTGACGGCGGGCGAGTCATTGCTGTCGGAGGGCTGTGTGTACGTGTGCACGCTCACGCACGCTCAACCGCTGCTGCCGGGTTTCAGTGCAAGCGTGACAGCAGCGTGTGGGGCCGGAGCTGCCTGGCCGTGGGGCTGGCCTGCGGCTCCGGCAGGGCTGTGCCTCGGGCTCGGGCTGCCTCCCCGCTGCGGTGGGTACACCGCCGGGACCCTCGCTCACCACCCTCTGCTGCTTCTCTCTTGCAGGCCAACGTGGTCTGCGTGGTGTACGATGTCACCAAGGAGGCCACGATTGAGAAGGTAACGGGTCCCCTGCTGGAACCCTGAGCGGCCCCGCTCCGGCAGCAGCGCCGGAGGGGAAGGGGTTCCCAGCGCTGGGTCCTTCCATGCTGTCCCGGCTTTTTGGTGTGGGTGGGTACTGATGCCCCCCAGCCTGTGGGGGATTTGGGGTTTGAGACCCCTCTGCAAGCAGAGGCAGGCTGAACACAGCCCAGGCTTGCTCCCACGTTGGCTGTTGTCCTCATATGCTGGGGGGCAACAGGCTTGTCGCATCTTTCTGCTGGCATCCAGCATCCCTGGGTCTGCTCTGCCTGCTGGTGCGGGGGAATGCCAGGGAGCAGATGGCTGCAGGGCCCTGCTGACTGCTGCGGCGCCTGTGCTGGGAGCTGTGCTGGGAGCTGTGCTGGGAGCTGCCTCTCCCTCCCCAGGCTGCGCTGACAGGCCTTTCTCTGTGCTCGCCTTTCAGATTCGCACAAAGTGGATCCCCATGGTGAACGGGGGAGTTGAAAAGGGCGCCAGGTACCGTGTGTGGCGTGCTCCGCGGGTGCAGAATTGGGGGATTCTAGAGGCCGTGGGGTGCCCACCACCCTCGCCTCTTCCTGAGGTTACTGAGATCAAACCAACTTTGTGGCTTGTGGCCAGACCACTTGTAGCAGAAGAACGTGGGGGCTTTTCTCCCTCGCAGATCTAGCTGAGGCAGAGGGCCACGGGAGAGGGTTCCTTCCCCCCTGGATCTCTTCTCAGCCAGGCAGGGAGAGGACGCTGCCAAGGGAATACGGGAGCACAGAAGCCGCAATCTGTGTGGATTGCTTAGGCAGAAGGCTGCTGTGCTGGATTAAAGGCTCCTGAACATACTGTTGCTGGGTGAAAGCGTAAGCGGGATCAAGCAGTCTGTTTCTCCAGATGGATGCTCCCAGCCGTGGGAGGCAGGAAAGCTGCTGTGGACCCTGTGGAGGAGGGTGGGGAGGCTCTCCGGCCTGCTGTTGGGGAGCGCGCGTGGCTGGGGCAGGGCCGAGACCAAGAGAGGGGTGGCTTCGCTCGTGCTCTCCAACACTCCGTCTTTCTTCCCCAGGATCCCCATTATTTTAGTGGGAAACAAGTCTGACCTGCAGGTGGGGAGCTCTATGGATGTCATCCTGCCCATCATGAACCAGTTCTCAGAGATCGAGACCTGCGTGGAGGTGAGGGAACTGGAGGGTTTCTGCAAAGCCTTCCTGAGGGGTAGGAGCGCTTGTCTGGTGTGAGTCAGGGAGCCTTCGTGCTTGTGGAGAGCTGCCCTGCTAATGTTGCTCTGCGGAAGTACTTCATCTGCGTCTTGAGGGTCTGTGCTTTAGGTTTTCTGTCCCTTGCCTTCCTTGCAGGGAGTGGGTTTCAGTGTCTGCCCACTCCGGCTCTCTGGCTGTAACTGGTGTTGGAGCTACGTGCAGCCCCTGTTGAGTCTGGGGCTGTGGAACAGGCGCAGCAAAGGCAGAGCATGAGCAGGAGGTTTCCCTTTTGTTTTTTCCTGATAGCGGACAGACATTGCTTTGTGCTTTGATGCGCAACTTGTCTGGCTCGGGGAGCTCGTATCATCCTCCTTCTGCCCCTTGTCACCAGCCCATCGCCTGTCCCCGCTCACAGGGCTGTCTCTTCCTTTGAATCCCCAGTGCTCTGCCAAGAACCTCAAGAACATCTCTGAGCTCTTCTACTATGCCCAGAAAGCTGTGCTGCACCCCACCGCCCCCCTCTACGACCCAGAGGAGAAGCAGGTAGGAAGCACTGCCGGCAGCCCCCGGAGGAGTCTCCTTCCCCTCACAGAGCTCTGGTTGCTGTGCTTTTTGCCCCTGGGTAGGAGGGTGGAGAGTTTGGGTCGACGCAGCCGGAACAAGGGGAAAAGCACCCATCTCCCGTGCTTAGCGCAGCCAGCTGAGCATATCCAGGCTGGAGAGATCTGCAAGGACTAGGGGCATGTTGGGGCAGAAGCCCTCATGCTCCAGACCATGTGTTAGCCATGGTGGGAAGGGTCCAGGAGAAACCTTCCCTGTGGGCTGTCCTGCTTCTGACTCCCACCTCCAAGGTGGCTGTGTTACTGGCCTAGCTGGACCGTGCTCCCAGCCAGTGCGGGAAGGGAACCCCTCTGCGCCTGGGGTTTCGGGAGGCAGGAGGAAGAGCCAGGCTGAAGGTGGTGCCCTGTTTTTGTCACCGTGGTTTGTCCATTTTGCAGCTGAAACCTGCGTGTGCACGAGCGCTGACCCGGATTTTCAACCTCTCAGACCAGGATAACAACCAGATCCTTAGTGATGATGAACTCAACTACTTCCAGGTAAGGCTGGCTGCGAAGCTGAGATATTCCCTAGTTCCCTGTGGAAAGCCCCTGGGGTCCCCTTTCCTTCCAATACCAGGCAGAAAGGCTGCCCCTCTCCTGACACAGCCGTCCTGTTTGCATCCAGTGCTTCTGCTGTTGCACAGCTAAAGCACTGTAGAGTGCATCTCCAAGCACACGGGGATCTGTAGGTCCTCCATCTTCACTAAGCTTGGGCCAACTTTGCTCTGCTGTGGGAAGAGCAGGAAGCTCTGGAGATGTTGGGAGTCATGCTTTATTGGGATGCTGAGGAACAGGGGTTTGGTCAGGGTGTAAGGCAGTAATCCCTAAGCTGGGTGGATTTTCTCTCGTAGAAACACCGTCTCCTTGCCAGGGCAGAGGGATGCTGGCGAGACAGAGGGTTGTGCTGTCTGTGTGCTTTGCTGATGATGACCTTCTTTCTCTTGGGAGGTAGAAGTCCTGCTTTGGAAACCCCCTGGCTCCCCAGGCCCTGGAGGACGTGAAGATGGTTGTGTGGAAGAACACCACAGACGGGGTGCAGGACAATGGCCTGACGTTGAACGGTAACAGCACGAGGGCTCCGTGCCCCTTCCCAGTGAGGGACGGAGGGACCCATCTCCTTCAGCACGTTGCGTGGGGCCCTGTCCTTGGGCAGAGCCTCTCGGCTCTCATTCCAAGCCTCGTTATTCCCTCTTGTCAAAGCAAGCCTGAGCCTGCTGTGGCTACTAGAGCTTTCTGTCTAAGCAGCCTGTTCTCCCAGGGAAAGCGTGGTCCTGAGGAGTGGATCCCTGAGGCTGAGTGCTTGGTTGGCTCCGCTGTGTCTGACTCACCTGATCTCTCCCACAGGCTTCCTCTTCCTCAACACGCTCTTCATCCAGAGGGGCCGGCACGAGACCACCTGGACCATCCTTCGCCGCTTCGGGTACGACGATGAGCTGGTGCTGACGGATGACTATCTCTACCCACAGTGCGTATCCTGCCGTGGAGCGGGGTGGGCAGGGTGTGACGTTCCCATCCCCGTGGTGCGCAACTTGGGCACCCCAGCACCTTTGCTGGCTCCTTTCTGCACCCTGGGGTCTACTGCGTTCCTCAGCTGAGGCTGAATCCGCAGCCTTAGCTCCTGGTCAGGTTCGTGCTCCTCACCTTCCCCTCTGGGCCGGAGCTGACACGTGGGGTTGGCGACGAATACAACGGGCCTTGGAGCTGCTGACTGTGCTGCTGGCTCTGATGTAGGCGGGCAAGGAGGTGGGGAATGAAGGGCCTGTCCCTGACTTCTCTTGACATCAGCAAGGGGCTTTCGAAGGCTGTTCTGTCTCTGCCCGAGCTGAGGCAGAATGACTCTTGTCGGGAGCAGCGAGCTGTCAGCGTAGCCCTCCTGGCTGATTCTGTAGCTGCTGTCTCTTCTCTCCTCTCTGCCACCCCGGAGGTGGTGATCTGGCAGGAACGAAAGGGTTTGGCTTGTGAGCTGCTTCATCCTCTCCCCAGACAGCAGGCTGCGCGGGGAGGCGACAGGGCCCGGGCTGGTGGAAAGCACCCCCGGGGGTAGTGCTGTGCCCTACTGAAGCCCTGGGCACGAGGCAGAGCGAGGGCTACGTCGTCTCCCTGACTGCTTGGGCAGCGTGGATGTGCCGAGGAGAGGCCACTGTGCACCCTCAGGGCTTCTCCCCAAAACAAGGGGGCTGTGTCAAGGAATAGCCAGGCCTGGAGACAACCGCTGGCCTTGAGCAGGGAGGAGTGGGGAGCTGTGTCCTCTGGGTGAGATCTGGGTTGGCCGAAGACCCGCTCACACCCTGCCCTTCGTTCAGGGCTTGAGGAGGCTCACTTGGGTCTCTTTCCGACAGGTTTCGCCTTCCCCCCGGCTGCTCCACGGAGCTCAACCACTTGGGCTACCAGTTCCTGCAGCGGCTGTTTGAGAAGCACGACAAGGTGGGCAGCGCGTGGTGGGGCTGCCTGGGGAGGGGATGCTCTCTGCTAGGCTGGCACATTTGCGCGTAGCTGCTCTCCTGTCCACCGCTCTGTTCCAGGGAGCAGGCGTAGCGCCAGCGAAGGGCTTTCCTCTGCCAGGGTGCTCCCTTTGCGGCTTCTTGCCGAGGCTTTGGGAGCAGGAGGTGGTCACAGCGAGCCGTAGGTAGTCTGATGGCGTGTCAAGGGCATGGGGTTGTGGTCGCTACCCTTGACCAAAGGGCAGCCAGTAAAGTTTGGGCCTTTGGGGACGGGTCTAAGTTGACGTCAAACAAGTGTAGCCCCTCATAGTCCCTGGCTGCAGCGCGTGGGGTGGCAGGGAAGCGGGCACAGCTGCTGGCCTGCAGCCACAGACCAAGCACGAGCATCTGCACGGCTGCCAGCCCTGAGGAGGGGGTGCCAGGCCGGAGAGAGGGAGAGAAAGCAACTGATTTGTGCCGTACTCTGGCTCTTTGGAGAGCGCAGGAAGTGGATTTGTTGGATCTGCATGCACCTTCTCGCACTGGTAATTCAGATGTTGATGTGTACCTGGGGTACGGCAGCTCTGTGGCCACGGGGAATTGCAGCACTGAGTCGACACACGTCCCTGTCTGCCCAGATGCCGGCAGATCCTCTTCAGGCACGCCAGCGTGAAGGCGCTGCGCTGGCCGGTGGTTAGCTGGTGGCCTGGTGGCCGCATGCAGACCTTGGGTTAGTTACCCTGCGGCGCAGAAGGCCACGCTGGACCGATGGAGGCTGCTGGCCCCAGGGAGGCTCAGGGCTTGCGGGGTGAGCGTGGATGGGTCCTGCCCGGTAGCAGGGCTGGCACTGGTTCCAGCCGCGATCGCAGAGCAGAACCGGCCTGTCTCTTGTGCAGTGGTGGGAGTCCCTGGGGCACAGGCTCTCTGCACGCTCACGCAGCTCTGGCCTTGCTTGCGGTTGATTTCTGCCATTGAAAGCACCCTGTGTCATTCTGCAGCAGCAAGCAGGGTGGCTTTTGTGGCAGGGACCCTCTCTGGACCCTGACAATGCTTGGTGTGGCTGCAGAGAGCTGCCCGTGTGTGCATGGGCTGTGTCCCGCCTCAGCTGCTGACTCCCCTTTGTTTCGGCAGGACCAGGACGGAGCCCTCTCACCCACAGAGCTGCAGAACTTCTTCAGCGTCTTCCCCTGCGTGCCCTGGGGCCCCGAGCTCTACAACACGGTATGCACCACTGATAAAGGCCTGCTTTCCCTGCATGGATTCCTCTGCCAGTGGACGTAAGCTCAGTCCCTCTCCCCTGCCTTTAGTCACATCGCTTAGCCCTTGCTGACCTCGTCGGCTTCCCGGTGCTCTCTGTCTCTCCAGGCTCGTGGCTTACCTGGATGTGCGGCACTGCCTGGAGTGCCTGGGCTACCTGGGCTACCCCATCCTCTCGGAGCAGGACTCCCAGACGCAAGCCCTTACGGGTACGGCCATGCCCTCCCCTCCTGTCGCGCCTTGGGTCCCTCCTCTCGCTCACCCAGCCTCTCTCTTGCCAGTGACCCGGGAGAAGAGGATCGACCTGGAGAAAGGCCAGACCCAGAGAAACGTCTTCCTCTGCAAGGTGCTGGGAGCCAGGGGCGCAGGCAAGTCCGCCTTCCTGCAGGCCTTCCTCGGCAGGAGCCTCGCGGTGAGTGGCTGCTCCCCTCTCCGGCCGCGCTGCGGCAGGGCGTCCCGGCGGAGCAGGAGGCAGAGCCGTGAGGCCGTTGAGCGATCTGCCGCGTGATGGCACCTCCCTGCCCACGGCCAAGGCCCCGGCATCCCGGCAAAGGGCTTCACACCCCTCTCCGTGCCGGCGGTGCCGGTTGCTGTGGCTCTTGCGTCCTTAATTTTGCCTGAGGCAGTGGGCCCACTCCCTCTGCTTGTCCCGAGGATCTGGAGGGGCTGTGCCTTTCCCGGGCAGCCGTATCTCCCCGAGGTGACGCTGGCTTTCCCTGCTTGTTACAAACGGCCTCACGTCTCGTGGCAGACGCCGGCTGGCCTTCAAGTGGCTGTTACACCACAGGGGCTCGGGGCAGCGTGAAATGTTCTCTCTCCCCCAAGCGCTGCTCTTGCTCCCTGCTGTCTGAGACGGTGTTTTTCATCCGTGGCAGGCCCAGAGGGAGAATCCAGGAGAGCCATCCCTCTACGCGATCAACACGGTGCAGGTCAACGGTCAGGAAAAGTACCTTATAGTAAGTCAGGGAGAGGAGGGAATCGCTGCTGTGTCTGGCTCGCAGCCGGGCTGGGCTGTCCCCCCCCATATTGCTGCAGTGCCATCCCGGCACCCCCGGGCTGGGCTGTGGCTGCGGTTACGCCGGCACAGTCCGTGCGCTGGTGTGAGAAACAGCCGAGCCCCTTGAGATGGTGCCGTGCCACACGTCCTTTCCCCTCCTGCCCCAGCTGTACGAGGTCAGTGCCGACACGAAGTTCGTGAAGCCGTCGGACGCAGCCTGCGATGTTGCCTGCTTCATCTATGACCTGAGCGACCCCAGATCCTTCAGCTACTGTGCCAGTATTTATAAGGTAGCTGGCAGGGGCTCTGGGGGACTTCAGCCTTTGCGTGGCAGCCCCGCGTCTCCCAGAGCTTGGTTGCTTACCCCTCGCCGGGGACTTCTCCCTGTCTCTGCAGCAACACTACATGGACAGCCAGATCCCCTGTGTCTTCGTGGCCTCCAAGACAGACCTGCCAGAAGCGAGTCAGCAGCCCGGGCTCTCTCCCGCCGAGTTCTGCTACAAGCACTGCCTCCCGCCACCCTTCCTCTTCTCCTGCCACGGCCAGGGTCCGCCCGGCACCACCGTCTACACCAAGCTGGCCACCGCCGCCACCTTCCCGTTAGTATCCTTCCCGCGGAGGGGGCTCTCGGCCAGGAGCAGAGCTTGGGGAGGGGGGCTGTGTCCGAACCCGACCTCTGCCACGTTGCTTTTGGTTTGGTTTCTCTCTAGCTCTTGGTGTCGTCTGCTCATACAAGTAATTGAAACAAAAAGGCCGCTTCTTCCCCTACTTGGAAAGGGTGGAGGCTCTCTTCTGCCTTGTGTGTGTCTCTGGCAGATTTATTAGATAGATCCTGCCACGGGCGTTTTTATTTTTGAAGCCTAAGATAAAAAATGCTGAAGGGGAGTAGCCAGCCTAGTTTGCCAAGGCCCGCAGAGGGAGGGTGGCAGCTACTTTCTCCTGATGAGGTGGATCAGACTGAAAAAGACGTCAGTGAAGCGAGACCTCTTGTTCACACAGCCTTCCTTTGGGAAGGAACCGCACCTGAAAGGGGCTGGGTAAGAGGGTAGGGCGGCAGCCAGGCCGGTCACGGGCGGGGAGCGGAGATCTGGGAAGGAAAGCGTGTCTGCGTGTGGCATCGCTCCGCTCGAGGGGCGGAGGGGGCTGAAAGCTGAGGGTCGGAGGCAATGCCGGGGGCAGAGCCCTCCCGGGGAGAACGTGTGGGTGCATTGGAAGACAGGATGGGATTACTAGTGAGTGGTTTTCCCTCTAGCTTCTTTTCAATAAACAACTTTATTTTTAGAGCTGACACTTTTTTTTTTTCCCCTCTGCAGTATTAAAATTTAAATATTCTTAATATATCTTAGGGTATGTGGTATAAATAAATAACGGCGTAATGGAGGGCCAGGGATTGGCTGTTCTCCCCTGATTTAGTGGAAAATGAATAATGGATATGTCTTTCCTCCTCGGAGAGGAGCACGTTGATGCAGGACAGCACGTGTTTAGGAAGGGAATGTGTACGCTTGGGCGGGACTGGGCCCCTTCCCTTGCTGCCCTTAGGTCGGTGTCCCCGGCTGTGCCAGCGTCTCCGCTTGCATCCGCTTCTGGGTCTCTGTGCACTTGGAGTTGTAAAAGCAACTTGACCTAGAAAGGAAGATACATACCTCCTTGCTCGTACTAATTATTTAGGTGTTGGTGTGCTATTTCCAGACCATGGGAGGGTAAAGCCACATCCGTCCCACCAGCGGGGCGGGGAGCCATCGTTTAGCTTGATGATGATGCCGGGCGGCGGGTGCTCAGGCTTGCGGGGCCGGGGAGCCTCTTGGTGCTCTCTGCCTTCGGCTGGGCTCTGTCCCCCAGCCTGGAGCTGCGCCGTGGTCACCCGCTGTCCGTCCCCCCCAGGGACACCCCAACCTCCCTGCTTGGGGTGGAAGCGCTCCGGGCTGTCGGGGAGCTTGGCGTTTGTACAGCAGTCTCCGTGCACCTCGCTCACTGGCCTCTTCTCTCTTTCCTTGCAGCCACTTGAACGCCGTGGAGCTGGGAGCTGCGTCCTTCTGGCTCCGGGTGGCTCTGGGGGCCGCGGTGACTGCTCTGGTAGGGTTCACGCTGTACCGCGTGCTAGCCAAGAACAAGTGAGAGTCGCTCTCCGCCCCGTCCTCCCCGTGACACCAGCCTCCCCATCCCGAATGACGCCCCGGTGAGGGGCCCTGCCTCAAGCTGGTCCCTGGTGGGAAATCCTCCTTTCCCTTCAGCCTGGATTGCAGGACCAGTAAAACCAGACTTCCCAGCACCAGCAGGATAGATCCCCCGGCACCGGCCAGCCTAACCCTGCCGGCCTCTTCAGCCTCCTCGCCCACGTGGCTCCTGCCCGGCCGTGGCAGCAGGGGCCAGGCGGCTCTGCCTGGGGGCTCCCCCTCACCGGCAGCTGGAGGATCACCCTCATCTTTTATTCTGTTAAATTTTTTTTAACGTTTGTTTTTAAGCTCAAACATGAGTGTTTTAGTATCTGTTTGGGCTGGGCACATCCCTTCCCCAGAGGGCTGTGCTGGTGCCCTCAATTCTTGGGGGGGGGGGCAACACTCCCGGAGCCCCTGGGACCTCCAGCAGCGGCAAGAGCTGTCGAATGGGCTCATGGCTTCAGCGCCCTGGGGCACACCTCCATCCCCTGGCCCTGTTTCCCTCAGCCAGCGCTGGGAAAGGCAGCCGTGGAGGGCCAGGCGTTTACACCCCCCAAACCCCTGTGTTTTGGGGTCATGCCTGGCCCCTCTTACTGGGACGCTGTGGTTGCAGCCCCCAGCCCCGGGCTGCAAGGGAGGAGTGATACCCGGGACTCATCCCAGGCTCATTCTCTCGTTTCTGCGCAAAAATACTCGGAGTCCTGCAGTGTGCCAGGCTCTCGGCCCATCTGCCCTCCTCCCCTGCCCGGCTGCGTGGCCTGTCCCCTCCCCACCCTGCTCTGGCCACCAGTATTGATGGCCACCAGTATTCGCAGGGCCCCAGGAGCTCTGGTAAGGGCTGCGAGGGCGTAGGGTGCCCGCCGCGCTCCCGAAGGCAGGCTGCAGTCCTTTCCTGGCAGTGCCGTGGCTGAGCTGGTGCCACGCCGTGCCACACGCTGGCACACGGCCCTTGTCCTGCTGTCCCTTCCGTAGGGCCCTGGCCGCGCTGAGGCTGTCCCAGAGTGCGAGGCTCTGGGCGTTGCATCTCCTAGTACGACTGGAAGCTCTTTCCTCCCCTGTCCCCTGCCTGTCCCCGAGCTGGCGTTAGCTGCCGGGGCAGCTGCTGTGACTTCAGCTCAGCGCAAATCTGGGGCCGGAGTCCCACAGTGTCCCTGTCTCCGAGTCCCAAAGAGCGAGGCCGGCACGTGCTGGCCCCCACCCTCAGCTCGCACCCATCCCTGGGCTCTCATCTTTCCAGGGGGTCAGCTCCCGGCTCGGTGACGCTCGCTCTTAGGCTTTTCGAGCACACTCAGGGTAGGTTTCTTTGCAGGCAGCTGGTGGGGCAGCACCGAGGTAACAGCCGGAGCTGCTTTGCTGTGTGTTTTGTCTATTAAACTTTTTATCGTGGCCTGGAGCCAGTGAGGGGGTTGAGAAGTCGTTGGGTGGCAGCCAACATCTCTTATGGGGGCAGTCCCAGGGTGGTGCCCAGGCCCCAGCGCTGGCCCGATGGGGGGGGGGGGGGTCCCTACCTGTGCCAGAGCCGCTCTGCCGGTCGGGCACCCGCTGCCATCGCGCTCGCTGCTGGCCCGTGGATTCACGGCACTGCCAGGGCCGTGCCCTGGCGTTTCGGTATCCCTTCTCTGTGCCCGAGCCTGCCGCGCGTGGCTCTGCTAGCCAGGCCCGTGTCTGGTGGTCTGACCCCCGCTCCCGGCACCGGTCCACGTCTGGCAAAGCCATACTGTTTTAGGTTTGTTCTCTACAACAAAATAAATTTTTACACACCTTCTGCTTGCGCTCCGTGTCCTGTGTCTCCTGGGGAGCAGGACCCCTCGCCTCTGCCGGGGGCTGTGTGAAGCCTCCCTTGCCTGCGGTGTGAGTGAGGAGACCCCAAGGGCCTGGGCTGCCCACCCTGTTTGGGGACAGTTACAGGGATTTAGGGCAGGAGCTGAAACCTCGGGGCTTCAGGCTCGGGGCCAGCCCGGGGCTCCTTGGCGTCTGGGGACGCGGATGCCTCTGCAACAAGTGCCAGCCAGCGGGCAGAGATGGGGAAGGAGGTGGCGGGTCCCCGTGTCGCTCCGGCAGGACCTCACAGGCGGTGGGAAGCGGGAGGCTTGGCTGCCTGCGCCCTGGGAGCCGTGGCTCTGTGTGCCCATCCCCACACGGGGTTAGGGGCTCCCCGCTTCCCCGCGGCCGCCTTCCCCCCCCCCCCGCACGCTGCAGCTCCCAGGGCTGTGCCGCCTCCCCTGCCTGCTCCCGTTTCCCCGTGGCAGCTTTTCCCTCGGCTATTTCTGTCGCTGCAGGCTCAGTCACGGGCGCTGGGCACCAGGAACGCAGGCGCAGCTGGGGATAAGGCTTTTCCCAGCACCTTTCCGAGGCCTCTGCTCTGAGGCTGGACAGGACTGGACCGCTCCCCCATGTGCGAGGGGGTCCCTCTGGGCTGCTGGGGTGCGAGAGGAGACCCTTCCCACCACGGCAGACCGGGGCACCCAGGGGTGCTGGGGCAGGGAAGGGGAGGGAGCATGGCCGGTACCGCCATGCAGGGCGGAGGCGATGCCAAGGTGGACGGGACGCCGGTGCTCCCTGGTGAGTCCAAACCAGGCTGGGCCCCATGGGAGCAGCAGGCCCACGTGCCGTGGTGCGTATTAATAGTGCCGGCGTGCCGGAGCCACGCACGCCGTGCTGGGGCAGGCGTGGGGCGGGGGATGCACATGGCAGGGCTGTGGGAGCTCACCCATGGCCGCACACAGTCCCTGCCGAAGGAGCGCAGGCGCTGCCGTGCTGCTGGGCATCTCTGCCTGCCCTGTGCCAGCCGTCATCGCCGCGGCATCGCTGGCCTGCACGGCCTCCTGCCTGCTGCCTCCCAGCCCCTCTGCCCCGGCGCGGGGACAGCCCCGTGCCACGGCGGGGCTGTGAAGCCCGGAGCTCCCCTGCGACTCGCGGTGGGGCTGAGCTGTGGCCTGGGGGAGCGGGGAGGGTGCCGGGGCTGGGTCCTGGGGGGATCGCCCCGCAGGACAGGGCGCGTGGGGGTCCGGAGGCAGCAGGCCCGGCCCGGGTGCTGCTGTGCACGTCATGTCAAGGGTGCCAGTTGAAGGTACCCAGTGCTCTGTGCTGGCGCAGGTGCCAGGTCGGGTACCCACGGGGGATGCACCCAGAGTTGCGCTGGCCTCTGGGTGCCGGGGTCAGGATGGAGGTAAAGTTTGCAGTCGCCTGTGCCAGATTCAGCAGGTACCCGGTGCTGGCATGCTGGTACCCGTACCGGCATGCTGGTACCCATACTGGCATGCTGGTACCCATACTGGCATGCAGGTGCTATACTGGGATGCAGGTGCCATACTGGGATGCAGGTACCATACCAGGATACTGATTCCTGTAGCAGGATGCAGGTGCTGTACTGGGATGCAGAAACATGTATGAGGATGCAGGTAGTGTACTGGGAGGCAGGTAGCGTACTGGGATGAGAGTACCTGTACTGGTATACACGGATGCAGATACTGTAAATGGAATGTGAGTTCTGGTACTGGGATGCAGATACTGTACTGGGATGCAGGTACTGTACTGGGATGTGAGTACCAGTACTGGGATTTAAATACCGTACTGGGAAGCAGGTACCCATACTGGGAAGCAGGTACCATACTGGGATGCAGGTACCATACTGGGATGTGGGTACCATATTGGGATGTGGGTATCAGTACCGGGGTGCGGGTACCCGTACCAGGATGCAAGTACCCATACTGGGATGTGGGTACTGTACCAGGATGTGGGTACCAGTACTGGAATGCAGGTACCATACTGGGATATGAGTACCAGTACTGGGATGTGGGTACCGTGCTGGGATGTGGGTACCCATATCGGGATGCACGTAGCTGTACTGGGATGCAGGTACCCCTACTGGGATGCAGGTACCGTCCCGGGCTGCCGGTGCCCGGTGCCGGCTGGCTCCCCGTGCCGTGTCTCGGGGCGGAGCGGGGCGGGGCGGGTCCCGGTTCCCCGCACGGCGGCGGGGAGGGAGGGGGGGGGAGAGGCGGGGGGGGGGAGCCGCTGCGCCGTGCGCTGCGGCGGGGGCGGCTCCGCTCGGCTCCGCTCCCGCCCCCGCCGCCGCCGCCGCCGCCGCCCCGCTGCCATCGGCGGCTCCCGGCGCCGCCGCTCAGCAGCTCGCTCCCGGGCCCGCCGCAACGCGGGGCTGGCGGGGAGAGCCTCCCCCCCGCCGCCCCCGCCGCCCGCGCCGCTCCCCTGCCCGGTTCGCCGGCCCCGGGCGCGGGGGAGCGGCGGAGCCCGCCGCCCGCCGGGTGCATGGACAGGAGCTCCCTGCTCCAGCTCATCCAGGAGCAGGTGAGAGCGGCGGGAGGAGATGGGGGGGGGGGGCACCGGGCAGCGCTGCCGAGGGGCGGGAGGGCACCGGGCTCCGCTCAGGGGGGGCCGCCGTGCGCCGGGCATCGCTACGGGGGAGGTGGGGGGGGGGGGGATGATGCTCGTATGCACCGGGAACGGCTGCCGCGCAGCGGGTCTGGCAGGCACCGGGCAGCGCTGCCAGCCCAGGGCGGCTACCGCGCCCGCTGTCCCCCCCTGAGCATCCCCCGGTGCCCCCCCATCGCTGCCCCGGGGGACCCGGGCCCCCCTTGTGCCGCTGAGACCGCGCAACTCAGCTCACTTGTGGCCTTCTCCTCGCCCCAGCACTCCCCGCTCTGTCTGCCCCGGGCCGGATCCTGCTGGGTGCACCCTCAAGGACGAGGGGTGCTGGGCAGCTGAGCCCCAAAGCCTGCGGTGGTGCCGAGCCCCAGCGCTGAGTGCAGGATGGGGCCCGGGGTTGCCGTGGGGCTTGGCCACCCCAGTGAGACTTGCCTTCATGGGGGGCTGCATCCAGCCTCGTGACCCGATTGCAGGATCAGGCCGTGGAGCATTAACACTGCGTAGCGTTGGGCTCCGCTCCGCTGGCAGGATCGGGCCCCGATGCGTTAACACCCGCTGCACCCCGTCCCCGTCCCTGCCCGGCTCTCGGCCCCGAGCAGCTCCCCTTGCGCTCGACCGCCTCATCCCTCCATCCCCACCAGCCCCGGGGCCGAGCTGGCGGCTCTCCCCCGGGGATGGGGAAGGAATTTATTGGGGGGTCAGGAATATTAACGGTCCCCCTCGCCCTCGGCTGGCTCCGTGACCTTGGCTGAGTCCCCCGGCCTCACTGGCCTGGGAGCTGCGGTGCTGTCCCCCATGTCACCCCCACCCTCGGGCACGGGGGCTCTGTGCACCTCCGAGCCCTTCGGGGATGAGCAGCATCTTCCCCGGGAGAGAGCAGGACTTGGGAGAGCCCAGCAGGGCTGAGGGGTTGGGGGGCTGGGGATCGGGCCCCCCCCAAGGGGCTGTAGGGGGCCAGTGGAGTTGGGGTGGGGGGAGATGCACCCCGAAAGCAGAGAGGGGCTTCCTGGCTGCTGCCGGGGCTCTCTGGGGGCCAGGGAGCTCGGCGTGTGGCAGCGCGTGGGGACAGCGTGTGCCAGGTCCCGGCGTGGCACACGCACGTGGCGCCAGTGGGGCAGTGTGTGTGGGGCATGGGGGACGGGTGGCACCGGGGGTGCTCCCGCACCCCGATAGCTGGGGCTGCTCCCATGGGCTGGCGGCTGCTAGGAGGATGCAAGCACTGCCCGCACCTCGCACCCTGCACCCTACATCCCACCCTGCACCCCGCACCCTGCACCCATGCGTGCCTCGGGCAGAGGCTCCGGGCAGCCGGATCCCCCTGGGAAAGAAGCTTTGGCTGTTCCCTGCCGGGGCCGGAGGGAGGGGGTGCACGCCGGGGTCGGGGTACGATCCCATGCCCCAGCACTCCCTTTCCTGCCCGTCCCATGAGGATGAGTTTCCTCTCCTGCCTTTCATTCCCTGCAGAAGAAAGGAGCAAACCCAACGCCATTTGAAGGTTGATTCTGCAGGGTGCAGGGTCCCGGCCACCCTCGGCAGGGCTCGAGCTGTGCTCCGGCCATCGGTGCCCTCTCCCTGTCTCCATCCTCCTCGTGCCACCCTCATCTCCGCGAGCAGGACCATGCCGGGTGCCCGATGCTGCTGGGTACCCCATGGTGCTGGGTGCCCAATGCTGCTGGGTGCCCGATGGTGCGCGGTGCCTGGAGGACTCAGGGTGCCCAGTCAGTGCTGGGAGCCCCGGGGATGGTACAGGGTGCCCCGGCACAGGGTGCCTAGCGTGGTGGAGCCCAGCACCTGGTGGTGAGGGCGCGCAGGAGGAGGAGGAGGAGGAGGAGGAGGAGGAGGAGG